>NC_056728.1:194796228-194868728 GCF_019279795.1 Protopterus annectens | reverse complement strand
TGGGGGCATAAATTTACCAGAACCAGACTGGAATAATAATGATTCACCAACATTATAAGAAAGCTATTTACAATGTATGTTCATGAACAGCAATTGTTTCAGATTGTGAAAAAAAAACCTACCAGGGAAAGGAATATGCTAGACATTGTGTTCGTAAATTGCTGTTACTTCATGTCAAGTTGTACTGCCATTGATGTGCAGTGATCATGGGATTATAAAGGTTAATTTGTTGCTACATAATTCTGCCAAACTTCAATCTGAACCAATGCATGGAACATTAATTACAGATTATATGGAAGCAAAACAGTCTCTATGTAAAACTAACTGGAGTGATGCATTCAGTGGAAAATCTGGAGAAAGAGTGTGGTAAGTTTTGAAAGAGAAATTGTTTGAGTGCAAACACATTAAAAAAAGTTTTAAATTCAAGATCTAGACATGCAGCATCAGCAGGATATATGTCTGTTAGAACAACATACCTGGTTAAGGTGAGAGACAAAAATATAAGAAATGGATAAGAGTCAAACTACAACTTTGTCCAGCTTGTTTAGTTCCGTTTTCACACAAATTAAGCTTAATGTGAGACAAGGTCAAGAAAAAAAATTGAAGAAAATTTTATATAAAGATAGTACGATACAAAACCATTTTATAGAGAAGATATGAAAGGCGTTAAGACATAACTGTGTAGATTCTAAAATGCATTCTCAGACACAACAGATAATAGATATATTTATAAAATCTTATGTAAAACTGTTTGGCTCCACAAAGGGAATGACAAGTTGTTCTAATGATATCCAGGTAACCTCAGATACTGGAATAAAAATGGATTATATTGAAAAAAAGAACTATGCAAACTGGATCCAAGCAAAGCATTGGGAGGAGATGGAATAAGTAAGAATGACCTGAGAACACAAGATCTTAAATACCATTGCCTGTTATTTACTAGGTCATGTAACTATGGGGAGATTCCTTAGGATGGGAGATGTGCACTAATTATTTTATTTTATTTATTATTTTATTTTACATTTGTTGACCGGGCTAGTCTGGCTGGATATATGTCCATTTTCAGCAGAGGCCCGAGGAGAAAAGCTCCACTATGTACTAGTACAAACATAACACAACAAGATACATAAAAAAAAAAAAAGCACAATAGGATACAGTATTATAGGCATGTAAGACAGCTAAAATAGCTTAGTAATAGTATAGAAGCATATAATAGAATATAGTCAAAACAGTGAGGATTCCTAGTTCTATAATCTTAACCATGCAATCATACTAATGTTGAAGGAGAGAAAATAGTGACTCATCCCTAAGTCTAATAGTCATATATACAGTATTTACAATAATGATAACACTTTTAGTGCTAGGGTACTATTTTTAAGAAACAGAGTAGTTCCATATGTAGCAGGATATAGGTTTAAATGGAAAGGATATATGACTGGTTGTAGTAATATGTCAAGTAGAAAGAGCAGAAGGTGTTAATGAAAATTAAAAAATGAAGTGAAATTCAAGGAGAGCTACAGAGGGGGGTAGCACTAGTAATAGTGACAAGTAGAGGAGTCGAGTAAAGAGCTGTAAGGAGAGTAAGATGCAGAGGTCAGTCAGGATTAGAGCAAGGACAAAGCCAGTGAGATTTGAAATAGTTCCTTAGTCGTTTCTTGAAAAGTTGTGCTGATCCTAGAGTGGTCAGTTGTATGGGAAGTTTATTCCAGTGTGAGCCAACAACATTTGTGAACAAGGAGTCACCAGCTTTATTGTGAGATTTGGGAGTCGCAACTAGTAGTTTGTTAGCTGATCTAAGTGAACTAAGATTCTTGTAAGGGGCAATAAGGTTATTAAGTATGGGTGTATTGGTAGGGTAATGGAGTATTTTAAAGGTAATAACTAGTTGATGTAGGAGAATAAGATTTTGTAGCTCTAGCCAACCGAGCTTTTTGAGATTAACACAATGATGGGTTCAAAAAGGGGAGCCTGAGGCAAACCTGGCAGTGCTATGGTAGGCTGTGGCAAGTTTTTGAAGGTTAGATTTTGACAGGTTTATAAGAGATGGAGAAGAGTACAATAACGTAGAGATGAGATGTGTTTGAGCAAGGGACACCCTGGTGGTAGGAGTAAGAAAGGGCTCGAGTCTATAGAGGGCACCTATCTTTTTATTAACTGTTTTGATGGTTAGGTCAATGTGGTAATCAAAGTTAAGTTGATTATCAATTGTAAAGCCTAGAAGTTTAGTAGAAGAATCCGGTGATATGATAGTGCCACTGTTAGATACAATAGAAAAGGAAAGAGGGATAGACTTAGGGGTTGGGGAGAAGAGTAATAGTTTGGTTTTTTTGGGGTTGAGGAGGAGACAGATATTTTAGAACCATTTTTCAGCTGCTGAAAAGATTTTTTGGGTTGAAGAATGAAGTACAGATGGAGATGCAGCAGAACAGATGATAGTTGAATCATCTGCATACTGAATACAAGTGGATGTTGGGAGTGACATATTAAAACTTGTCTTTAAGGGAAAAGGGAGTAGGATAAACCCAGAGTCATATAAGTTATTGTCAGAATTGCATAGGTTGGGACTTGAAACCATATATCAGCATGCATATGTTGAAAATCGATCTGTTACCACCTGTAGCATGGTGTTCTATAACAGTATAATGGCTATGAATGAAGAATTGGGCTGCAATGTAATTTTATATAGATTTAACTTCAGCATTTGACAAGGTCATACACCAAAACACTAATCAGTAAATTACAACAGTCAAGCATTATTTACTCTTAAAAGATGGATAGCTGCGTGTCTTACAAACGAGACATGGCAAGTATCCTATAGTATTTGGATAGGTGCCCTTTTTGCTTAAATCGGGTTGTCCTACAGGTCTCTGTCCTAGGCCCTTACTTGTTTAGATTGCATCTTTCAGGCCTGTTTTTTTTTTTCATCTGAGGTGTTCTACAGTGTTTATACATATGACCTGAAATTCCATAAACTGATTATATGTGATGGATAGGGCATGTCTGCAAAAGAAGACTAAATTGACCATTTGGGCACAGGAGAATAATATGCTGATAAATGCATCAAACAAATATGCATATGAGATTTGGGAGACATGCATTGAAAGGTGAATATTTAATACAGCACACAGTGATTAACACTGTGTATTCATTTAAGGACTTGGGTTTATGGGTAGATCAGCTGTGAGATTTTTTTTTTTAATCATATCAACCAATTGATTAATAAGCTTTAAAACTATAGGGTATGTAAAAACTATTTATAAAGTCTAGAATATCAGAAATGAGGAAGTTTTTTAATTAGAAACCTTAGAAGAAAACAAGCATGAGTAAACTGAAAAGAGTACAGTGGACATATACCAAGAGCATCCATGAAAGACTGAAATATCTGAACTTGTGTAGTGTCTCTTACAGATATTTAAGAGGAGATCTAGTATATAGGGCATTTAGAGTCTGCAATATTTGGGAATGTTTGGGGTTACCAAATGTAGTAGAGAATAATCAGATAATCTATGTAGGATATTCTCTAGGAAGGAGAATTGTACTAACTGGTTTTCTGAGAGCAGCTGATGCATGGAACAGATTTACAAACTACATTAAAGCAAGCACTAGTTTAGATATTTTTAAGAACAGTCTGGACACCTATTATGGGAACAACTGTTTTGGTATATTGGCAGGCTAAAAGGGCCTTAATGTGTGAAATATTCTTATGTATGTAATAAGACAAGGAACTTTGAGCATCACTCAGCTATGCACAACCTAGAACCTCTAGTAGTTAAAAAGTAATCTATCTAGATAATAAGAGTAGTTTCAGGGAAACTTCCACTTCAAGAGATTGGCATCTGCACAGATTAAAGTAACTTATACACTTTTAGAATAACACCCAATAAGCCTTCAACCAGCAATTCCCAGCTTGATAGGCTATCATCTCCTGCTATACGAGTGTAGACTACAGAACTTCCTAATGTAAAATAACTGGTTAAGAGCTCAAGCGCTTAAACCAGAACTAAGACACATTTAGAATAGCAGACACACAAAGCCTTTAACCAGCAATTCCCAACTCCTGAAAGGTGTAGGCAACCTTTCCTGCCACTAGAGAATAGACCACAAACTTTTCTTGTGTACGATACCTAGTTTGGAGCCCAAGTGCTTTAACCTGAACTAAGAGGCTTAGAATAAGTTACAGTTTACTCATGCTGCTAACAGTCTGTAATAAACGAAGTAGATAAATGCAAGTCAGCACTTTAAGATATAAGTACAGTAAAAGCAACTAAAGAAATTGCAGTTATTTTAGTAAGCAGGAAGATAGGAAACAGAAGATAATTAAAGGTTATAAGACTAAGGGGAATGGCCTTCCTAGCTGATACGTCAGATTTCAGTAGAATGAGCTGATAAGACTGGGAGATGTGTCCAGAATCAAATTTGCAATGGGGGCATGCAACTCAGAAATGCCAAGTTTAAAAGCACATGAACAGCAGGGCGGCTGGATGGGGAAAAATAAGTGCAGGCATAGATCAGCAATAGTCTGGTGGGGAAAAGCAAGTCAAACAAGCGCAACAGCTAAATAAAGATGCTACTAAATATTTGTAGTTAAATGAGGAGCACTATTTATCATCTCCTCCCACTAATTAGCTGGAAGTTATTCACTGTGTGCCAAATAATTATTTTCTAAATGATCCCAGCCAAGACTTCTTAAACTCCAAAAAGAGCAAAAAAAAGCTCAAAACAAAATGCAGTATAAGAAAAAGATAAAATAGGTAAAACTGCAATGTCATGTTTGTGTGCATACATTGCACAGTGAAGACTCAAAACATTGTATAAATTATACAAAGTAAAAAAAAAAAAAAAGATTGCAAGCAGGAAGACATGCTCCCAGTGTGTTTTACAGCAAAATTTTGAGAATACTAGACTTGACTTTATATTCCTTTAAAATTCCTAGATGTCTACATGCTGTAAACCACTAGTCATTCAAACTTGATTTTTGAGTGTTGAGTTGGGATAGAAAAACAAAATGTAGGTGGTTCTTGTATAGTTGAAACAATTTTTTTTTAAGGATGAACTAATACATTGGGCCGGATTTATGAAGGCGTGCACAGAGTCTAAGAGAAGTGTAAGACGGCAGACAGCCAATATGTTTGCCGAGCGATCCAGCAATAGCCGGCAGGGGCGTGCATGAGAGCTTCTAAAGCTACTCTTGCACAGACAGTGTTATAGTATGCAAATTACCTAATTTGCTGTGAAAAGCTATGCAAATGAGGTAAACTTGTGATCCAGGAAACACCTGTCCGTGAAAGAGTAGTGTTATTTGCAGAAATGTACTCCGTTGGTAATGGAGTACCGTTCTGCAAATAGCTAAACGGAGCTATGATGGCTCCAAATAAAGGATGCATCTAGTTGAGGAAGCATGCCAATGGCCAAATATAAGGCCATTTGCATTTGCAAATGTTGTAAATCCTTAAAATCCATTTTTTCCCCCGATCTCCGATGTTTAAGCGCAGCACCGCGCAAACGTGCTGCGCTTTTAAATAAAATTAAAAAATAGCCAAAAATGGGCATTTTCACTAAAAAGCTTGTTCTGCCATGCAGATGAATGGCAGGCTGAAAACAACATGGCCACTGAGTAGTGGTTGCTAAGGGGGGGGGGAGCTCAGTGTGAGAGATGTAACCAAGCATTAGTAGGCAATCCTGTGCAAAGGAGGATAAGGATAGTGAATCCCAATTTTCCCCGGCATGTGAGAAGATAGGTGACATCATGAGGGAATATGTCTGAAAGACTGTAAGCTGATTGGAGCACAGTGGCTTGTGTTTGCCCTGAGTTGCTGAGGATTGCAAGAGGCGTGTTTACAGTTGTCCTAGCTGAAACCAGGAAACCAAAGGGTGTACACCATGGATATATCTGAAATTTCTTGTAAATGTGCTTACATCGTGTGCACGCATGTGCGCTTGTTTGCACGGCGCTGCCCCTTGTGGAAACAGAAAGGGAAAAGGAAGGAAAAGAAGTAGTAGGAAGTTAACCAAGGAGAACTAGCAGAGCTGCCAGGTGAAATATATCCGAATCAGCCAATTACACAGGCAGTAGACTAGCCCAGCACTTTAAACTCTGCAAACAGCAGTCTACCCTGTTTTTTTCCCCAAGAACTCTGCAACACTGCAGTATACAAAAAGTGAAAACTTAAAAAGCTTAAGTCAGACAAAATGTTAGGGGCTGCTATTGCTATCATAAACCAACAGGTGCACGATGCTGAGGGTGGTGGTGATGTGAATGCTGCTGAGCAACCCACAGTGAGGAGACGGAGAAGAGTGTACAGACCCAGGGTAACCTACCAGGGGCTACATGAGCTAGAGATAGTGGAGTGCTATGGAGTGGACAGAGACCTCCTGCAGCAAATTGTTGAACTGTGCCGGCCACGCCTCACACACACACAACCAACAGAGGGGAACCCATCCCAGTGGATACCAAGGTATGTGTTGGCCTACAAATACTAGCTACAGGTACCTTCCAGAGACCAACTGGTGATATGATGGGGATTTCACAGGCATCAGCATCCAGGGTACTGCACCAGTTCCTGGATGCCATGTCAGCATATGTCGGTGAGCACGTATATTTCCCCAATTCCAGTGAGGCATTGGCCAGCAGTATGCATCTTTTCCACCAAATAGCAGAATACCCTGAGGTAGTGGGTGCAATAGACTGCATACACATCAAAGCACCACCCGGTGAGCGGGGTAGGATCTACATCAACCGCAAGGGCTTCCCCTCCATCAACTGCCAGGTCGTGTGCGATACCCAGGGCATAATAATGAATGTGTGTGCTGGCTGCCCTGGAAGCTATCACAATTCCCACATCTGGCATCTGATGCAGCTGTACCAGAGATTTTCCAGTGGGGACATCCCTGACAGTCACCTAGTGGGGGATGTTGGATACGCACTGGAGCCGTGGCTGATGACACCCATCAGAAATGCACACACACTCTAACAAGAACTCCATAATGAGGCACACGCACAAACAAGAAACATTATTGAGCATGTGTTTGGGATGCACAAGTCACGGTTCCAGTGCCTGGACCACATCTGGTGGAGCCTTTCAGTACTCGCCAACTACATGTACCCAAATTTTCATTGTATGTGCCATGCTACACGATATGATCCTGCAAAAACAGCTGCAGCAGGAACAGCATGGGGTAGGGCCAAACAGCCCCCCACCATTGCCAAGGCCTGCACAGGCACAGCATGACTCTGAGGAGGAACAAACTGAGCCTGCCCGAGTAGGCAGAAGGAGGCATGCCTAGTATGCCTTGGCAAAGAGGCAATGCATAGCACATACACTGACTCAGTAGGAACCCTGGAAATGACACCTCTCTCTGACTCGCACATACACTAAAAGGGATGCCTAACTTGACACTACCTGTTTTCAAACATGTATAGGGAGTGTACTATGTGCATCCAACAGAGGCAGCCCTGCAGCACCATCTGAGGCATGATTGTTCTATTTTAAGCAATATAAAGCAGTGCTAAGCAGATTTTACCACTATTTAGCATATTTAAGCACAATTGCGTGGAGTTGCGCGCCACGCAAACTAGCGCAATGTTGGGCAAAGTCAGACAAAGTTGAGCAAAGTCAGGTAAACACGCTCACACCTACTTTACTTTTCCTTAAACAGTCAGGTCTGCCCAGCAGGAAAATAAAAAGCAGTGACAGGGCTCGAACTCGAGATACTGTGCACTATAGTCACAATACTGAACCACTAAGCCATGACAGCATTTCACTGGCACAGACATAGCAGGACAATTGTAGAGTAACACAAACAAATGCCGTATCTTGCCGTCTGAAGAGGCATATGAGCAACTTCCCCCCAGGCCTATGCAGACTGATAACAGCAGGCCAGGCAGTGGGTTGGGTAGACTATGAAGTCACAAACTAATATACGTGAAATTGGAAGCTAAGATCTATAGTACAGTAGTATGCCTCAAGCCAGTACGATAGGCAACAGTACAGACTGAAATGGAGTACCTGACATAGCAGTGCAGGCCTAGCAAATGTGTATGTGTCAGGTGAACCCCTCGTCGTATGTACACCCACAGTAACAATCAGGTGTTCCCCCCCGGGTAGAAATGTACAAATAATAGCTGTCCCCCCTGTATGTAGAAATGTTGATAAGTCTATGCAAAGTGACTCATGGAAGCCCTGCAGGCACCACGTGCTTCCTGACGATGTACAACACAAAGGTGATCCATGAAGTAAAAAACAACTTGATTTTTCACACACACATAGTATATATGTCCATACTGGGCATGCTCACACACTTAGGCCATGTCTGAGTACAGCAGTGGGCCACACACATCTGGCAGTGTCCGTTCTTACCCCCAGAAACCAGTCACTATTCACCAGTCCTGCCTTGCGCACACAGTTATATGAAAACAGACCCATATAATATATTGGACTCCTGTCATAATCAAACTATGTACTACAAGTACTTAAGTTGTTCAAAGAAAGTGAAAATTCAAAGATCAATAAATCTCCGTTCAGTATCATCAATAAACAATGAGCACTCCTAACATTATCCAATCCATGTTCTAGCAAAAGTATTGTCAAAGAGTCCATAGAGAACGATGAAGCTTTCTTTCACTATGTCATAAATATCAATGTAAACTCGTATATGTTTGGAGTCAGTGCAAACTGTAAATGAATACATGTACATGACTGACATTGCCAACATCTTGTCAGACAGATTCATACATATTTACCCCCCCTCTCCCTGACAAAAGGGCCCATTATCATACCTAGAGATTGCGAAAACCCAGAAATCACGTGTACAATGGTTAAACAGCACTTTCCAAACCTAAAAACACGGCGTCTATGGGATGACATGGTTTCCCTAGCTGTGTCATATGTGAACTCCAAAACAAACAGACCCTGCACCTGAATAGTCTGTTAAGACTCACCCTCTGTACAGGATATGAAACTGTTGAATGCATTACAGCAACGTTTGGCACACTCCACAAGTGTTGGTGCACAACAGACCATGGGAACTCTTGTCTTATAAGCCTATTAAGCCTGATCTGCAAGGCCATGGAGTCCATCATGATGGAACTCATAAACAGAGCTATTGTGAGCCTACAAACACCCAACCCTACCAATATTTGTTTGGTCAGGGGCAGATCATGGTTCCCAAACCTGCTAGACTGTTTTCAAGGCAGTCACCCAGGACATACATCAATGAAATGAGCTACACATGTCCCACATAGACCATGAAAAGCCCTTTTCCAACATCCCAGACACATGTATCCACAAAATCAACAACCTGTGCATAAATATGTATGTCATCTGAGGGATTGCCAACTGGGGCACAGATAGATCCCACAAGGTAAGAATTGTGGTCTCCTGTTCAAGCTGGTAACAACTGCTGTCCCCATGGCTCAGTCCTGGGACCCTTCCTGTCTGGTGTATACTTTTCAGAAATACAGTCAAACACACAAGGGCTATGTTTAGCAAAGTTTGTGGATGATTGCAAAAATGTTGTCATAATCGATGTTTGGGACAACAGATACATCCTTAAAAAGGGTCTCAGTCAGACAGATGTGGTGTCAAAATTATGGCCTCGAGCTACAGTCATACAAATACCACATAGGTGCCAACACCCTAAATATGGAGGTGATAATAAGGGATCTATGGACACGTGGATAGTCATCTCTACTTCCAGAAACACATTCACAAAGTGGTTAGAAAATCATGCTATGTGTTCCCACAAACTGCCAAGGTCTTTGCATGTAGGTCAAAGGAGATTCCCTCTACTCATCAGTCATCAGACCCATCAGAGAGTACCACAACACACTTGCGATGAATCTGACTAGGCACCTTCAGCAGCTGGAAGGACCACTGAAGTACCTCAACAAGAGGATTACTGGCCTCAAACAGTTGCCCCATGCAACAAGACTGAATTTAACTCGGTCTGTACTCTGTTGCACACTGTCTACTCAGGAGATCTCTGCCCAACAGACAGGTCAATGTCCAATGCAGAACTAATGTACATGCGCCATCTGAAGTAAACCCAAGCTCACTGTGCCACATGCTGTAGGGATGTCATCATCACAGCATTAAATAGAACATGTTGGAGGGATACATTACTAACTCGCAGACTTCCCTTGCTTTGGAACAGGCTCCCAACCGACATTAAGCCGAGTCCCTCACTGACACTCTTCCAGAGGAGCCTTGATGAGTGTATGTGAAACTGAACTGTCACACCATGGATCACTTCATCAGCTCTACTACACAGAGGCCTAGGGAACTAACTCCATGGGTGGTGATATATATATATATATATATATATATATATATATATATATATATATATATATATATATATATATATATATACACACACACACATATGTAGGTATGTAGGGGGAACACATTATAATAAGCCAAAGATGGATGGGCAGAGATGTGTGTAAGAGGGTGACCATGACAGGGAGCCATCCAGGACTGTCCCACCCATCACACATCCCAATCGCATGAAAGACACGAGGTGCACATCTCTCCTACTGTACATAACAGCCACCAGTATCTGTAAACATTACAGTGCATTTGGTCCATGTGCCTGCTGTACAACATGACTGTACAATGAAGTACACATCTACTATCTGTAGACATGTACCTGTCACATAGTCTACTATCTCCACGAAGGCATATATCAGCTTACGCAAGTTGTGCAGCTTTCACCACACCATTGGGTAGTCTCCCAAGGCCTAGTTCTAATAGTTGTACCCTAAGCCCCTTTCTAGTGGGGCTGCTGATGTGATGCCTGGCATGAATTGTCTGTTTCCCATCCACTCATCAGGATTCCGAGTGTCAGCGAGGGGTTCTGTCTGATGTACATTGGGACTCTGTTCCACAGTAAGGCAAGTGTCTGGGATGGTACATTATCCCACCAGCATGTTGTATTCAGCGTTCTGATGAGGTTCATATCCCTGGAATGTGTAGGGTGACTCAATATTGTTATCTGTAGATGGAGCATGTTCAACAGTTATGTGTTGGACATGGCTCTGTATGTTAGGCAGAGTGTGCCTCTGAGTAGGCGGTATGCAACGAAGAACAGATTTAGTTTTACCAGTTGTGTTGCATAACACAACTGTTTGAGGCCAGTTAACCTCTTGGTGAGGTACCTATGTGGTCTCTACAGCTGCTGGATATGCTAAGTCGAGTACATCCAAAATGGTGCCCTGTACACAATGATGGGTCTGATGATGTAAGAGCAGAGTGCCAACACTACCTCTTTGGATCCTGATGCAAACCCTTTGTTGATTAGGTGGGCCACATAGGATCTCCCAATCACTTTGGCAACATGGTTGTCAAAGGAAAGATGACTATCTACTTGTGTTCCCAGATGCCTTATCACCTTGTCTTTTTTAAGTGGGTAACACCTATGTGGTAGTTTGTGGGTATTTTGTTTTCAACAAAGAGGATCACTATGCATTCCTCTGCAGTGAGCTTGAGGCCATGATTCTGACACCACACATCTGTCTCAGAGTCCCTTCTGGAGAATATGTCTGTCTTCCGTGGAATTTGTTATGGCAAACACTTTACAGTTCCCTGCAAACTTAGTCAACCACAACCCTCCTGTGTTGGCATGTAAATTTGAGAAGTCTATACCAAACAGGAGGGTCCCCAGGACTGAACCCTGGGGGATACCAGCCGTTACCGGTATAGAGTCTGACATGTAGCCAGCAACTCTTAGTGTGGGATCCATCTGTGAGCCAGTTTGCAATCCATCTTGTGAAGTATGGATTCATGGCCAGGTTGTTGAGTTCATCTATGATACCTGACTGGGGAATGGTGTCAAAGGCCTTAGTCAGGTATAGATAGGCTGTGTTGAGCTCATTTCAATCATCTGTAGCCTGGGTAACTGTTAAAGAAATCCTCCCAGTTCAGGAGGCGTGGTCTGCATTTGACAAAGCCAAACTGGGTGTGCTCAACTGTGTGAAGGTTCCCAATCTCTGTATTGTTGACTTCCATTATGATTGGCTCCATTGCCTTGCAGAACACACTCGTCAGGCTCAGAGCGTGAATGCCAAGGGTTTTTTGTGGCCCCACCCCTGTGGAGTGTGAAGAACATTGTTGTGCAACATTCTATGGGTACATATCCTGTAGAGAGCATATAGAGAGAGGTGTAGGTATCCTTGATGAATATGGATACATCCCTCACCCTATGTGCTATGATTCAGGTTCTGATGCTGGAAGGTATGGAATTAGTAGTATCCTGGTAGTGCTGGTGTGCTGTCTGGAGCCTTGAACTAGGTTTCTGTTACTGCACAGATATCAATATTCTCCATAATGAGAAGTGCCTCAAGTGTGTGCATCTGGAGGCTAAGACTTCTGGCAATGAGTAGCATTTAGCTCACTTTGTGGTTATTTGTGTTGGTTACAGGGTTTGGTTTGTCCTGTGTGACCGGTGTTCCACACCTGAAGTCAATGCCTCATTGGTCCCATCTGACCATAAGCTAATTACCCTACATATCCACATTCTGGACCCACACCCCCATTAAGGAAACCATGTTAAAAAATATCTCCAAAGCCAACTTCATGCTTCTTAAGACAGAAGTGCTGAACTGCAGGACACCCATGCAGATGAAAAATACAGTTACGACTACTGAATCCTTCACAATTACACTTTATAAGCACTTACATGACTGCATGCATCGTGCTATCCCAAACAGAACCAAGATGCTATCCTCCAAGAAAAGGAAGCCAATCTGGTGTTCCCCTGCCATAAACAAACTGCACAACAGAAGGAAGAAACTGTTGCAAAAGAGGGTAAAATCCCATGAGGGGAGGAGCTCCATGGTCAACATCAGTAAGAAGCTGTGATCCCTGATAAAATCCTCCAAAGCTAGTTATGAAAACAAAATCGACATGGATTCTAAAGACAACCACAAAGCATTCTATAGCTATGTCAAGAATCTCAATGGCAACACTCAGATCTGCTCTGAGTTACAGCACAATGGCACTAAATATACAGACCCAACTGATATTGCCAACATCCTGGCAGATAGGATCAGTGTTAACTTTTCCCCCCTCTCACCCATGAAAGAGCACATCTCTATAACGGAAGACTGCAGAGTTGCTGTCATCACGGTTGCACAGGTAAAAAATACTCTCCAAAGGTAGGAACACAGCATCCATGGGACCAGATAGCATCCCAGCCTGTGTTCTACACAAACTACAGAACGAACAGGCACCACACCTACATACCATGTTCAGTAATAGCCTCACCTCAGGCTTTTGTGCCTGCTGAATGGCGCACAGCGACGGTTATCCCACTACATAAGGGGGTAGCCACCATGGACCCCAGGAACTAGCGCCCCATTAGCCTGGTGAGCCTGCTGTGCAAGGCCATGGAATATATCATCATATAACTTATAAAAAAAGACATTGGTAATCTCCAAACTCTGGACCACAGCCATGTTGGGTTTGTAAATGGCAGATCATGTCTCCTAAACCTGATAGACGTCATTGAAGCAGTCACCAGAACTGTAGACAAGGGTAAGGTGGTTCACGCAGCCTATGTAGATCTTGCCACGGCTTTCAACACCACCCTCCACTCTGGAATTATAGGTAAATCCACTAAACTAGGTATAAATTGCTGTGTCACAAGATGGGTTGCCAACTAACACACACTGTGAAAGTAGCAGACACCAAGTACGACTTTGGACCAGTGACAAGTGCAGTACCACAGGGTTCAGTTCTGGGTCCTGTCCTGTTTGGTATCTACTTCCCTGAAGTAAACTTTAACATGGAAGGTCTGTGGCTAATGAAGTTTCCAGATGACTGCAAACTAGGAGCCATAATTGAAACTACTAAAGATGTGGACATCCTACAAAAGGGCCTCACTGAGACAGATACCTGGTGTCAAAGCCATGGCCTCAAGCTCCGTGCCAAAAAGTGCATTGTCATCCCCTTTGGTAAAAACTGTGTAGCCATGAACTACAACATAGGCGGTTGTATACTTTAACACTGAAAGTGTGATAACTCAAGTTACCTGGCACTTGCTCACTAAAGCAATTATATAAGTCAGCACTAAAAATTAAAAGCACTACACCCTCACTCCCCACTGGCCCTTGTTTTCAATTATTAAGGAATTCCCAATATTATTCTAGCATGTCCAAAGGTCAGTTGTCAATCTCCTCTCCGGTCCAGCTGGTGAATCTGGGAATCTTGAGGCAATGTTATAACTGCCTCATGTACACAGACAACCCTCTCCTCCTCCCACATAACACAAATACTTGCAAGAGATGCAGCTATTTAGCCAAACTGGAAGCTGAGCTCTCAACTCAGGACTGGCAAGACCAGACAGGAGGAGAAGGCAACTACACACACCACAAAACCAGCCTCACATAATGCTACCACACCACTGAATCAAACACATAAACACACAAAGACATACTCGGAGGCTCTGAGTAAAAATTTACCTAAACAGCAGAGGCCTCCAAAGCAGACACCCAAACAACTGCTACCTCAAGACGCCCCACAAGCAACACATAAACCACAAAATCAGTGTGCAAAGCAGTCACAGCCCTTAAGGCCAAATACAACACCAAACATACTTGTCATAGGTGACTCCATAGTCAGACACACTGGCGTCCCACTCACCAGGCTGAACAAGGAGAGGGTCACAGTAAGCTGCCTATCGGGCGCTAGAATCCGCCACATAGCACAAGCACTCGGGGTCACTCCAAGGCAAGTACAAATATGACACTGTCATTGTCCATGCTGGTGTGAACGACCTGAGGCACTCCCTGGACTACATGAAAAGAGGCATAGAGGAGCTCTCTGATTATGTAGCCCAGACAGGTATGACCCTGAGCAGTATCCTTCCTTCACCAAGAATGATGCCACAATATAGAGACAAGATGATCAGCTTTAACAATTGGCTTAATGTCTGGTGTCATTCAAAGGGGATCCAGTGTCTGTCTGCCTGGGATGACATGCTTGACAAGCCACGCTGCTTCACAAGGGATGGCTTGCACCTGTCACCCCTGGGATTTCGGATATTGGCTAAGGCTCTTGCCACCCCATAGTGCCTTTTTAGGCAAGGCTCAAATTCTAAACCTACCACCCTAGAAAACAAAATGGGAAGAAACTGAGGGTAATGCTGCTCAATGCCAGAAGTCTAAATCTCAAAATGCACGCACTCGAGGCCCTTCTCAGTATGGAGAACATCGATGTCTGTGCTGCAACTGAAACCTGGTTCAAGGCTCCTGAGAGCACCCCGGCACTATTAGGTTTTACCTCATATCATGCGTTCCCGCCCCAAAACCGGACCACACCACAAAAGGAGGGGGTGTATCCATATTCATAAAGGATACCCACACCTCCAGGTTGGTAACAACATGAAGCTTGAAACCATCCAGGTGCAACTAACCATAGGCAAAACTGCTCTACAAATTGTAGCATGCTACAGGCCACCCTCTCAAACTCAGGAACCCCACACAGCCTTCCTGAAGACACTGGAGGGTATAAATGCATCTCCAAACACCATCATATTGGGTGACTTCAACTACCTGAATATAGACTGGGAACATTACTCAAGCCCAAACTTTCTAGCCCAACGGTTCCTGGAGTTCATAAATTCAAATGCCATGGAACAGCTAGTCACTGTTCCCACGAGAGGAGAAAATGTACTAGATCTCATTATCACAAACATGGGGACAAAATGCTCCACACGGAAGTATATCCTCATTGGTGAGATCTGATCATAAACTAATCTCACTGGAAATCCACATCCGCCCCACCCCAAACAAAAAGACCACAGTGAAGAACTTCTCTAAAGCAAACTTCACACTACTCAAGACTGGTGTGGTATCCTTCAAGGCCCCTGAGCCAGTGGAAACCACAACCCAAGCTGCGGAAGCCCTTACAAATGTCTTCTATGAACACCTCCAGGACTGCATGGATCAGGCAATCCCAAATAAAACCAAGACTCTTTCCACAAAGGGCAAACGTCCAGTCTGGTGGACCTCAGCCATTAAACTTTACAATAAGAGGAGAAAGCTATTACATGATAGAACAAAATCCATAAAAGGGAAGTCACCCCTGATCATTATTAGTAAAAAAATACGAGCACTCATAAAATCAACTAAGGCCAATTTTGAGAGAAAAATTGCCATGGATTCAAAGGACAGTCATAAGGCCTTTTTCAGCTATGTTAGGAACCTGGGTGGAAACTCCCAGATATGCTCAGAATTAGTCCAAAATGATACAAAAATCACTGAACCCACAGACATTGCCAGCATACTGGCAGACAGGTTCAGTGCAAACTTCACCCCCCTCTCCCCCCCTAAAGGAGAGAGAACTATCCCAGTGGAGT
This sequence comes from Protopterus annectens, assembly GCF_019279795.1. Classification (NCBI taxonomy): domain Eukaryota; kingdom Metazoa; phylum Chordata; order Ceratodontiformes; family Protopteridae; genus Protopterus; species Protopterus annectens. The sequence continues at coordinate 194,852,369 of NC_056728.1, read as the reverse complement.
GTAGCCTCCCAGACCTCTCAAATGCGCAGGTGAAAGCCCTGCCCATGTGTCCAATATGCACGTACTTGCAGACAGTGCACCTCAACCATGTTCACAAATGTACACCTGCAAATCTGTGCTGCACACATCTCACACTTACTGTCCACTTTCTAACACATGCTGACAAAACTACACACATCAGCCAAGTGGCACATGGGCAGACAATACACAGTTGGAATAAACACTGGTGTAAACAATACTACATTGATAATTATAGCTTTAATGCATCATGCCTGCTCAGCTACACCTTCAAGGATAGCATTACACTTTACTGCTGACAACATGCTAACATTGCTATTCTGTTATAAAGTCACCCTGTGCATCAGCACCATGTTAGCCTGTTCCTGCATCAATGTTACAGATGACAGGAGGTGGCACAGGTTTCATCATATGCACAGGGTGTGTTGTTGGTTTGCCAGAGGCCTACATTGAGCCATACAATCGACATGAGTGTGTGTGTGTGAGGGCCAAGAGTACTGTTATGGGCCAATGTGGATGTAATGTGTGCGGGTATGTGTTTGCCCTAGGTGTCTGGTTTATGTGTGTGTGTCTGCATGCACACAGTTCCACCATGTGGCTGCCATATATGGGATTTGTGGGACAGCTACAGACTGTACCTGGCAGGCTTTACAGATCACAATCTCTGGCCACGGATATGGGACCTGTGCCTGGCAGGGGTGCTACAGACAGTATCAGGTACTAATCCAGACTGGGTACTATCCTCAGAGGTTGACATATGTATACTGGATCCAGGTCCCTGCTGGGACTGGCCAGAGCCACGTGCATGTTGTCTTCTAGGACGGTCTATGGACAGCCCACCCCCAACATTGCTGGGGCTGGTATTGGCACTGCGGGAGTGGCTATGATTTGATGGACGTCCACGGCGACTGCCAGCTGATGATGTTGCTGGCATACGTCCACGTCAACGTCTCAACTGTCCCGCACTGTCCTGACACATGGACAGGACATCTAATGTCTCACCCCAACGTCTATCAATGACCGCAGTGTAATTACGGATGGCACCTGCTAGGTCACTGATACTGACATTTAAAGAGGTGTTATGAGCCCTTTGTGCCCTTAGTCCTTGTCTGGTGTACCGCTCCATACGTGCCTGTGCCTCAATGACAGCCTGGAACATGCGTGTGATTGTAAGAGTTGTGGCACATCTGCCAGGGGCATGATGACCAGCAATGCTCTGACGAGAACCCCTGGACATCTGCCTATGTGGTACCATTCCAGACATCTGGCTATGGCTGCTGTGTCCTGATGCATGTGCTGTAGATACCACACTGTCCTGGCCATTGCCGACTGTACACTGTTCCTCTGCTAAGGGCATTGGTGATGATGGATGTACAGGCAGTATGACTGTGTGCATGGATGGGGTGGAGATTTGTGTACTGTCAATTGGTGGCCCAACAACAGACCCTGACAAACATGCCTGTGCCTCAACACACCTATCCTCATTATTACTATTTGTGTCTGTGACATCAGGTTCCCTGCTGCACTGAACCAGCCCAACCTCAGCACCTGTGAGAATAAAACAGGAAACGCACTTTAAGACCTGTAAATGATGTCAGAACACATGCACACAAATACACTCCTCACTAAAGCAGACACACACACACACACACACACAGACACAGACACAGACACACACACACACACACACACACACACAGACACACACCACCAGCAATCTCAGAACATACTCAATAGCAGTTGATAGTGGGGTACAGTATCACAAGCCAAACAGTCCTATCACACATGTCAGCATGCAGGACATGCGTTGCTCAACAGCATGCAGTGCGAGTGTAGACGGTCCTTGTTACTAACAGTATACACGGCTTTGATGCATGTGTTTTGTTGTTCGGTGATTGGCCTACCCCTGAAACGCAATGTATACATGGACACAACATTGCTGTGCAAGTATTAAAAACTCTTTAATGTACTGTGCACCATCACTCACAGGTATACATACCATGGCTGGATGTGTATCTGTGTGTCACATAGATATCCTATTCTGATTAGAGCCTCTGTGTCTTTAGCAAGTAATTGTTGACACAGTTTTAGCTCGTGCATGTGTATACACACAAGATCAGTGGTGCATGTATAACTGATGGAATACTATTGGTCCACATGGCCAATGTACAGTAGTTATGGTAAGTGTAGATCATATTGTGGACATGCCAGTGTCATCCATGACGTGGCATGCTAAAACACAACTGCATATTTAAACATCACACATACCCAATGTGTGTCATATGACCTAGCCACTCAGTAGCATTACAAGACATATATGTGTCGGTTGTGCAAATGGTGATTGGTATGCATATTGTTTATAGGTGCATATGTTTGCGCACACACAACACTGAGGTGTATAGCAATGAAAGCTATGTGTAGTACTATGGTTACAATAACTGGATGGGGTGTAGTACCATAAGCCATCATCATGAAGTATCATGTGGTCACTCAAGGCTACAAATGTGTCCCAAACCAGCACCTATCGTGCTGTACCAGAACTGCACTGCCATGGCTGCATTCACCATTTCACAGCCAGTTGCTAAATGGGTTTATAAGGAGGCCAATAAGGAGCATTGCGTAACATGAATGTGTTGTGTGTTGCAGTGTGTTTCACTGCCCCATGATAGGCCTGTACCCCTCAGGTATATTATGTGTGCTGTGTGGATGACATTTGGGATAATGGAGTGCGACTTTACAGAGGGTTTGTGAATACTTCATGTGTAGCATGTTAATATGTTCTGTGTATGATATAGTTGTGTATGTTGTGTGCATGCATATCAACTCTGCCTATCCAATGGTCACTACAGTGTAGCCACATTTGTTTGAGATGGTCTGTGTATTGCATGTGTTTGAGGCAGCTAATCACATTACTGAGATGTGCGTAGTCTCACAGCAAATATGCACAGCATGCATTATGCGTAGGTGTGTTACATGTGTGCCTGGCCTACACCTTTACTATGACATGCACTTTTTATTTGCAATAATAAATGTAGAACACACCAGCATGTGTCCGCTGCCTTGCTGTCACACCAGGGGGACCTACATGGATATGAGACAGTTTGTCAGTGTCGACAACTGTGGCATTGCTACTGTGGGTTTGCAATCTTAGAGTAGAGCAACAGTTTACATTCACAAGCCTACAGATTATGTTCCAAATGATTAGTATTGCACAACAACAGGCTCCACATCTTCTAACACAGTACACATCTCACATATGCATGATCTACCAGTAGAGGTAACAGTAGTCTACAGATATGCCATGTTACCTGCACGCTCCATGTGTTGTTGCTGGGTGGCCCCAACCTCCATCAAGGTAAATGTCTGCTGCTGTTGTTGGGAAGGTGCCACTAGGCTCAGGAGCAGCTCCTCCACTCTGGTGAGGGGGGGGATGGATGTTAACACCACCACCTGTTGCAAGCTGTTGTCTACGGACATCAGAAGCATGCTGCCGGACATGTCTAAGTAAATCACTGCAGTGATGGCGTACCTGCTCATGTCCGGTTATGCATGCGTACCTGATCATATGTCCGGTTATGCATGCCTGTGTCATTTACCCTCCGGACAACATCTTGCCACAGTGCAGTATGCTCATGCTGGTCTTGGCTGGTTCTCGAGAGTAGTAGGCTATAGTGCTGAATCAGACAGCTGTTAATAATGTCATCCTCAGCACTACTGTAGGTAGGATTACGATGGTGGGCCATGATCCCTGGAAGACAAAAAATATGTCTGAGCAAGTCATATGGCACACTTAACATTATACAGTACAGATATCACTGAACTGCCATATATAGCAACCTATTAGCTGACTGAGATTAAACACTTTCAGTGCCACTTATCAGTGCTCACCCCACAACTGCTTGAAAGTGCCTGGCACGCTCTGTATAATAAACCATGTTCTGCACAGCAACAAAATAAAATCACTATATAAGACTATATGACAGTACATGGCACACTGTATGTGACACAATGCACCACCTAGCCACAGAAGGTATAGATCAACCAAATGCATAAAGAAATATGTCATCCATCGCAATGTTTGTAAAGTCCAGTTACAGTATTACCATTATACCATACAACTTGTTGATAGCAAACCCGTGACCAAAATATGTGCACAATTATGGATATAGGTAGCATACTGCTGTAGTAAACTATAAATGTTGCTAGATACGCAGTTATATCTTGTAACACACAAATAACATAGGACATGTTACAGGCATACCCACACACACATCAGACATAATTACAAGACACAAAGGTATGGCAACCCAGATAAGCTTTACGTGTGCACCATACAGTACTGTGTGTCAGTACTTACAAAACCTTACGCCTGAGGAATGTAATCTGCGAGGACTACAGGGACCACACACAACAGTGGTTCCAAGCAATGTGGACATACACCATAATCGGCTGTTTAGGCCTACAGCTTCAAGTAGTACTACAGTTCATACAGGATTTGGATTCAACATCAGTACCAATCAGTAAGCATACATGTAGTGGTTTAGCCTCCATTGACACACCCCAGTTAACACCAAGGGGCTACATCAGACTGTATGCCATAGTGCTTTATCTGTCTAGCAACAGCATACACAGCTTTTGCTGGGATCAAAGCAAGGACACATAATACCATGACAGAAACAGTTTCCCACTAAGCTATCCCACAAATACACATCTTTGACACATTCACCAACACATTGACCATCATACTCGGTCAACTTTACATAGAATCTATTGCAATAAGTAGATGTGGGTGTGTATGACTCTCTCTCTCTCTCTATATGTATATATATATATATATATATATATATATATATATATATATATATATATATATATATATATATATATATATATATATATATATATATATACACACACACACATCCATTGGTGTACATATACATATAGGCACATATACAGTCCACCTTTCATGGTGGGGATATCAGTTATACAAAGGATGTGAGGTATGCAGTAATGTAATAATATTGCACAGTCTTGTGAGAAATACATTGAAAGTGTTCTTAACCCAGGTAACTTTAGCAGGCCTCACTGGCTGCAACATTGCAAACTGAACAAAACACAGTGTTTAACCATGCCACCACATGTCATATACCAGCACTGTATGCTGTCTTGTTTGTCACACACTAAAACCTACATACAAATATGCACTTAACAACCTTCACCAACATATACATGTCCACCCTTCACAAACAGTTGCAATATGTTCCTTGCTCTATGCACATATACAGATGTTAATATATATGACACATATATATCTCTCCGTATGTGTGTGCCATACACACACAAAGTCCACACTGTTTTAAGTCCCTGGACCTCACCGCTGAACTGTTGTGCTTTGCTGCAACATGAGCAGGTGTCACATGTGAACACACAGTAACATTCGAGGGGGTATATATAGCTACAAATGCTAGATTAGCATACTAGCCTGGTACAGCAGTTGCCAATGCTAAGCTAAACTTTAATTTGACTATCATGCATGTGTTACTGTGTCATAACCATGTTTATATAAATGTTTGCGCTAATCCCCCAAACAGCCATTGTCCACACTACTCTATAGAACACAGATAACATGGATCAGATGTTTGACATTTAATGCTGAGCTACATATTTCACAGTTATGTCCCACTGCACACCGCTACACACTGAATTGGCCATGGCAGTAGTTAAGCAGGACATCTGTGCATAGATAAATACTGCTGCCACATATGAATGGTTCACATTATGTAGAGTGCTCTTCAAAAACATCTACTACATGCCAGTAAATACATATCTGTTATATATCTTTCCTTTGTATGAGTTGGTATTTATTTTCCGTTTTCCTTTTGCTTTTCACTGTCTTTCTTTCTCTCTCTATCTGTCTCTGTAATAGAGTGATTGAGTTTGTGGGCAGCAATTACAGCCTGCTTTTATTGGTACTTGCACATGTGCATGTGATGGCCTCTGCACCAATTGGTGGCCACCATTTGCTAATTGCATGCAGCCTGCTGTGTGGTAATTGCAGTAATCACTGTCATAGCAACCCAATGCTATAAATTGCTAACTCAGGTAGGCGTAGCCCTTTCAGCTTTCCAAAATGGGGATCATGCTTGTTTGCTGTGGACATCATTGTTTAAGTCAGAAGGTTGGTATAGTTCTTATGTCTGAAGCCAGGGGTATAGCCAGTGATCTGAATGTTGTACTCGGACCTGAATGTTGCTGCTTACAGTACACACTTGTCAGTGTAGAATTGTACTCACCCCTCCAAATGCTAACACAAGATACATGGGAGTATGTACTTTCTTTTCTAATTATACAATTAACTGCCATACAAAAGTAGTTATTGAGTTGTATTCTTTTGGCAAATGAACTTTGTGAACTGGTATACTGTGAATATTAATTTACTCACTTCTGAACCGTTTATGCTTTTTTAGTGTTGACATTAGCACAGGATGCTCAAGAAAACTGGACAAATTTCAGTACTGAGTATGCCTACCTACATCCTTGCTAGACCCTGAACACACAGGTATATTGTACATTTGGGTAGGGGTGCAGAAGTACAGAGAGCATTATGTATTATTGTGTGAATTTTATCTTGCTGGACTTAAAGGGTTGCTGTGTACCTGTTAGTTTATCAAGGCAAGTAGTCTGTCTGCGTAGCTCCCAACTGTGGACCTATCCAGATGGTAGCCAGAGGTTAGCCTGTTTTTCTTTGTCTGTGCACCACACCGGTCTTTTCAGCACTGGAACAATGGCATTGTCACAGTTAGTTGCTACCAGTACATGGCTACATCTTTTGGTATTTCAGTGTTGTACTTCTACATAAGGGTATGCTTCTGCCTTCCAAAGCTATTTGCACAGTGTGTAACAATAGAAAAGCTGATATGCCTGTGTGTTTCTGCCTCTGCCAGGCCTCCCAAACACTCGGGTACATATTTTAACAGACTCAGGGAAAAGTAGGTACAAGTGAGGTACACCTTTAAAATATTAGAGACATTAAGTTGAGACTTTGAGAGAACCACAGCATATGGATTAATGCACCTTTTCTGAAGTACAAGCAGTGTCTAACTCTTACTTATTGTCATTATTCATTAAGTGTAATTCCCCAACTTTCTTCCTAACGTCAGTACTTTTCAGAGGGATTCAGAGGGACACAGCTAGAATCTGTTTCAAAATCAGGGACAAACCCACTAACTACTGCTTAATAGTGCTTACTTCCGCTAACCCCCGTGCTCATTTCTTTGAAAGAAAAGAAAGAAAAGAAAATGGGGAGATAGGAAAGTGGTGAAAAAAGGGGCACAAAGAGGGAAAGACAGTAGCGAAAACAGCTAGGGATGTGCAGGACGGGTGTAGGGAAGGTCCATAGCTGCCCAATTCTTTAACAGCAACAGCTGTGCATATGCAATAAATTTGGAGGGAAATATGAAACCTTCAACCCCTGTGAGAGGGGTGAGGACAACAAAGTATGTTGTACTGCCAATTAAATATCAGTTTGTGTCCAGTGGACATGTGTGCAAAATGGGCAGCTATGTATGGAGCGTCATTTTTTTTTTTGGGAGCAGATTGCCCTTTTTTGTTTCAGGTGAGAGTGGAATGTGGGGTAGGGGAAGTAGGTATATTTAGGGAGTAGGTTGGGGAGGTAAACAGACAAGACAAACGACGCATACAGGGGTGGAATATGACATGTGGTGGGTGAACACCATTGACGGGGAAGGATGTTTGGAAATCGCAAGCCCATGAGCCCACAGATGGCAAAAATGGAACTGAGATCCCCACCCATGGGCAGTCCACCACTGCACCTTCACAGCCCAGAGGGTGGCTGTGCTGGGTGCTGCGTAGGAGGGGCAGGCTCAGCCGTGAGTCACGCCACTCATGCCTCAAGCCGGCGTAGAGGATCAGCGACAGAAAGCTCGATCTCCCTACACACCACAACTCTGACCGTACGGAGGGTGATAGGTGGCCCTCCTCCACCCACGCTTGCACGGGAGGGAAGAGCCCCATCCCCTGCAGCGCTTCCACCCAAAGGTGGCACAGGGCCAATGGAGGAGGAGGTCCCAGGCTGGGCACCGGACCTGCTGGTGCCATTGCCAGCTGAGGTGGGACAGGTGGGTCCACTGGGACTGGCCTTCCCATGCGTTTTATGTTTAGGAGGATTTAATGAAAAATATGGGTTAGTAACAGTCAACAGCATTCCCAATTAGTTATAACAACATGCAGATGTATTCCCATTAACCCAACACCCCAGAGTTCCAACAGTTGAGCAGCAAGCATGACACATGCATATATAGAACAACAGTGGACATTACAACAGCATGCAGGTTTAATTGATGGTAACAGGCCACCAATATTGTGGTATTTGAACAGGGCACATGCATTGAAATAAATGCAGATATTTATAAACCGATAGGACATATGTCCCGACAAATGTTTTGAGATTAGACATACCCATTGAGGTGTGGAATTGCATTTTTTATGCACATACAGTAGGGTGGAAAATGATAGCTCCATTAACAACTTATATATCCTTCTAGTTTACACTACATTCCTATTAACTGCAGTTATATGTCCCCTACATGGATTATTACACTACCCAATTGTCCTTAGATATCTAGAACTTTATATACATGGGCTGTATCTGACATACAAACTGTCCGGGATGCAGATGTTACTGCTACATATTTTGTGAGTTGCTCAGACACACTACTGCTGAGATGGTACACTGACAGCTCTACTTTCCTATACTTATCGAGATATGTTTAGGTGAAATTATCAGTTATATGTTAACAGCTCCCTACATTTCTGCCAGCACAGTGACATTTCTGGGGAACACAATACCAAGTTACTTATGTGCCAGATTAACCTGTACATGCTTGGGCATGAACCAACAGTTGAGGACTGTAAATATGCTTAAAAGCTACTGGCACTTCCTTCATCCACTTTATATGGGCCTACCCAACTGTGTGTTAACAGCGCTTAATACAACAGTACTATTTCTATAATGCAAGAGTACAACATATCAGAGAAAATTACACAGACACACTCCAGGAATTATACCTTTATTAAAGACTTAAAACACTTTTCTAGAGGCTCTCTCATTTATTTTATATAACAGTACATGCAAAATAATTGTTAGAGAATTATTATACCTTTATTTATTGTGTTAAAACACTTTTTTCAGGCTCTCTCATTTATTTTACAGAACAGTATAAGCAGAATAATTACTAACCTGCCTGGTGGCGCAGCCTTAGCAGCCTATCTGCATAGGCTTGCTGATTCGCAGCACGGACACCTGCAGCTGTGAAGTAAATGAAGTGATGTTGAGACATACCTCTCCATAGTATATACTAGAATAGCAATTCTTACATACTTAATTCAATGGCTACTTACTCAGTAGTGGGGCATTTTCCATCTCACTGGCCTCCTGGATCCACTGGTCCAGTTGATCCGCCTTGCGTCTCTTCAGGTCTGCGTCGTGGTGTCTGACCTGCTCACCAGTCCGAGGGACACCTGTGGCACTGGTGAGTTTATGAACTAGATGGTCCCAGGCTTCCGCTTTGTATTGGGTGCCATGGTACTGGCCCTGCAGGAGTCTATCCTCATGATTATGGACAAGGAGCCAAACCACTACTTTTGACTTCTCAATGCCCCAACGTTGCGCTCTAAAACGAGAGCCCTCTCCAGCACCGGCCATTGCTGCCTGCAGATGGGAGCTACAACCAGTTATGGCAAGTATTCCTGCCTATGGAGCTTAAATATGCATCATTTCCCGCACTTATTTGTGATTGGCCAGTTTTGAAAAAACTCAGCTGAAGGCACACCTGCTTAGCAATGGGTAAACTTCCATTGATATGTATGTGTGTGTAGTGCATGCTTATGAAAAGCTGTCATGGCTTAGTGGTTCAGTACTGTGATTATGATGCACAGTATCCCAGGTTCGAGGCCTGTCATTGCTTTCTATTTTACTACTGGCCAGACCGGCTAGGAGGTGTGGCTGTGTTTAGCCGACTTTGCTCAACTTTGCCCGATTGCTCTACGTTGTGCTACGTTGTTTGTCGTTGCCCGCTGTTGCGTTGGTTAGCGTGGTGTGCAGCTGCATGCAAGCATGTTCTGTTTGTGCTAGTTTGCGCGATGCGCAGCTCTGCGCAAAGCTATTGCGCTAGTTAATGCAGTGCTCAGCTACAAGCAATTATATTTAAATATGCTTAATACTGGTAAACTTTGCTTAGCAGTGCTTCACATTGCTTAAGATATGTTACTTATGCATCCATCACTATGCATAACCATTTCACCTTCACATATATATATATATATATATATATATATATATATATATATATATATATATATATATAAAACTTCATTCACTACTACATAGGCCATTTCGGTGCTTTTTACTAAAATTTAAAGGATAAATGTCAGGAATTATTTTTATATACAGATTTCCAACAGAAAATAGGGGAGTGGTGGGACTCGAACCGGGAATGCCTCCTGTTTGTGCGAAGGCTCTACCACTACACTATCGCTATTTTGCTTAATTTGCATATAAGTTTCTTATTATCCTCTTCGATGTCTAAACTGCTAACTGTAGCTAAACAATGGGCAAACCCGTGCAAATACGCGCAGCTATATCGGGAGTAATAAAAAAATAAATAAAAGTTTTACATTTTATAATTGTACAGGGGTTTAGAATGTGGGGGAGTGTAGTGTTGGGTATGTGCACATTTGAGCGGACTTGCTCATGTCCGTTGACATTTCCCAATTGAGAGACTTGCAGGGGCATGGATTTTTGGACTGCTCTGCAGTCCGACATGCCCCCTGCACTCGTGCACGCTCCATGTTAGCCTTAGAGTTGAGGCAGTGCACCCTCATTAATATGCATGGCGCGCTGCTCTCTTTTAGACTGGCGTTTCCGTGCAAGACTAATCTATTCTTCACGGAGGATTAGTGAATCCTGGGGAACGTTTTTCTGCGTGCTTAATGTAAGCAGTTTCAAAAGAAAGAAAAACATCTGTTCCTGAAAAAGGAGAAAAAAGTCTTTGCCCTTCTCAAGTTGTGAAATCTGATGGAAGTGAGCAGGAGAGAAAGCCTTTTATGATTTCATGTCAGTGTGGAAAAAGCAATCATGATAGTCTCCATGGGTATCTGACCTTTTGCTCTCATCTTGTCATAGATAACCAAACACTTTATAGGTTCATAGGTTCATAGGTTTATACTAGGCTATCTGCCCTAAGGCATTTATAAAGCTGTGCCCAGTGTTTTGTTGTGCCTCTGTCCAGCAGTGACACAGATGATTCCTGGGGTAAACCTACGATCTCCCATCCACAGGTCTAGATTTCTCTTGAACAGAGTCCGCGAGGTGCTCTGCCTCACATGGACCGGGATTATATTCCACAGCATAGGGAGTCTCTGAGTGATAAATCTATCCCTCCAGCACGTCCTATTTATATCCGTGCTAAGGTTTAAGTCGCTTGCTCTAGTGGTTTTGGTGGATTTGGATTTTTTGAGGTGGAGCATGTCCATTAATTCCGGGTTGGACATGGCCTTGTATGTCAGGCACATGTCACCTCTGAGCAGACTGTATGCGACTGAATAGAGCTGCGACTGAATAGAGCTGGAGTTTCTTCAATCTGGCAGCATATGACAGATTTTGGAGTCCCTTTATCCTTTTGGTGAGGAACTTTTGGGGTCTCTCCAATTGCTGCAGATGTCGGGTGAGATACATCCCGAATGGGGCATTGTACTCTATCATTGGTCTGATAAGTGAAGAGTACAGGGGAACAATGACCTCACTAGATCTGGATGTGAATCCCTTCATGATCAGGTGGGCAATGTAGAAGGTCTTTCTAACCACTTTAGCAATGTGAGTGTCAAAAGAAAGAAAGGCCACTGTCAACCTGGGTCCCCAGGTCCCTGATAACCTCTTCTGTGCTTAGTGGATTGCCACCTATATGGTAGCTTGGGGTTACCTTGTTTTTTCCGGAGGGTATGACTACATTTTTGGCGCTTAACTTCAGGCCATGGCTCTGGCACCAGCTATCTGTTCCGTGAGTCCCTTCTGAAGGATATCCGTGTCCGATGCACTTTCCACTTGCAGTCGCCTGCAAACTTTGTCAACAAAGTTGTTGGCCTGTACTGGACCGAGCCCTGTGGGACACCACTTGTGACCGCGCCAGCAACTCTAACCCTGTGGGTTCTGTCCCCAGTTTGCAACCCATCTTGTGACATATGGGTTTACATTTAAGCTGGCTACAATGGGTATTGTGTCAAGGTCAAGGTAGGCTGTATGGACTGCCTTTCCTCATCAGTGGCCTTGGTGACTGTTTCGAAGAAGTCAACCAAGTTCAAAAGGCATGATCTTCCCTTGACAAAGCCAAACTGGGTCGGGTCCAATGTCTGCAAGTCCCCTATATCTTTGTTTATGAGCTCCATTATGATCCTCTCCATAGCTTTGCAGACTAGACTTGTTAAGCTTATGGGGGTAATTACCAGGGTCAGAGGCACCGCCTTTGAGTGGGACCACTGCCGCACGCCACCCTGGGCACGTATCCTGTGGTAAGGCTAAGATTAAACAGCTGCCTTATGTGCGGGTTTAATTCCTCATTTAGCTCGTGTAGCACACAGCCGAGGACACCATCCGTCCCATTGATGCTGTGTTTTAGCTTTAGAGAGACAGCAGCTTTCACCCGCGCATTTGAGATGTCCGGGAGGCTACACTGCTGGGATAGTTCCCTCCTTTAGGGGAGAGGGGTGAAGTTTGCACTGAACCTGTCTGCCAGTATGTTGGCAATTTCTGTGGGTTCAGTGATTTTTGTATCATTTGGACTAATTCTGAGCATATCTGGGAGTTTCCACCCAGGTTCCTAACATAGCTGAAAAAGGCCTTATGATTGTCCTTTGAATCCATGGCAATTTTTCTCTCAAAATTGGCCTTAGTTGATTTTATGAGTGCTCGTATTTTTTACTAATAATGATCAGGGGTGACTTCCCTTTTATGGATTTTGTTCTATCATGTAATAGCTTTCTCCTCTTATTGTAAAGTTTGTTAATGGCTGGGGTCCACCAGACTGGACGTTTGCCCTTTGTGGAAAGAGTCTTGGTTTTATTTGGGATTGCCTGATCCATGCAGTCCTGGAGGTGTTCATAGAAGGCATTTGTAAGGGCTTTTGGGTTGTGGTTTCCTCTGGCTCAGGGGCCTTGAAGGATACCACACCAGTCTTGAGTAGTGTGAAGTTTGCTTTAGAAGTTCTTCACTATGGTCTTTTGCGGGATGTGGATTTCCAGTGAGATTAGTTTATGATCAGATCTCACCAATGAGGGATATACTTCGGTGTGGAGCATTTTGTCCCCATGTTTGTGACAATGAGATCTAGTATATTTTCTCCTCTGGGAACAGTGACTAGCTGTTCCATGGCATTTGAATTTATGAACTCCAGGAACCATTGGGCTAGAAAGTTAGGGCTTGAGTAATGATCCCAGTCTATATTCGGTAGTTGATGTCACCCAATATGATGGTGTTTGGAGATACATTTATACCCTCCAGTGTCTTCAGGAAGGCTATGTGGGGTTCCTGAGTTTGAGAGGGTGGCCTGTAGCATGCTACAATTTGTAGAGCAGTTTTGCCTATGGTTAGTTGCACCTGGATGGTTTCAACCTGGAGGTGTGAGTATCCTTTATGAATATGGATACACCCTCCTTTTGTGGTGTGGTCGCATGATATGAGGTAAAACCTAATAGTGCCGGGGTGCTCTCAGGAGCCTTGAACCAGGTTTCAGTTACAGCACAGACATCGATGTTCTCCATACTGAGAAGGGCCCGAGTCGCGTGCATTTTGAGATTTAGACTTCTGGCATTGAGCAGCATTACCCTCAGTTTCTTCCCATTTTTGTTTTCTAGGGTGGTAGGTTTAGAATTTGAGCCTTGCCTAAAATTGTCAAGCATGTCATCCCAGGCAGACAGACACTGGATCCCTTTGAATGACACAGACATTAAGCCAATTGTTAAAGCTGATCATCTTGTCTCTATATTGTGGCATCATTCTTGGTGAAGGAAGGATACTGCTCAGGGTTAGGGTCATACCTGCCTGGGCTACATAATCAGAGAGCTCCTCTATGTCTTTTTCATGTAGTCCAGGGAGGTAGGTCGCTCACACCAGCATGGACAATGACTGTGTCATATTTGTACTTGCCATGGAGTGACCCAGTGCTTGTGTGGATTCTAGCGCCCGATAGGCAGCTTACTGTGACCCTCTCCTTGTTCAGCCTGGTGAGTGGGACGTCAGTGTGTCTGACTATGGAGTCACCTATGACAAGTATGTTTGGTGTTGTATTTGGCCTTAAGGGCTGTGACTGCTTTGCACACTGCTTTTGTGGTTTATGTGTTGCTTGTGGGGTGTCTTGAGGTAGCAGTTGTTTGGGTGTCTGCTTTGGAGGCCTCTGCTGTTTAGGTAAATTTTTACTCAGAGCCTCGAGTATGTCTTTGTGTGTTTATGTGTTTGATTCAGTGGAGTGGTAGCATTATGTGAGGCTGGTTTTGTGGTGTGTGTAGTTGCCTTCTCCTCCTGTCTGGTCTTGCCAGTCCTGAGTTGAGAGAGCTCAGCCTCCAGTTTGGCTAAATAGCTGCATCTCGTATTTGTGTTATGTGGGAGGAGGAGAGGGTTGTCTGTGTACATGAGGCAGTTATAACATTGCCTCAAGATTCCCAGATTCACCAGCTGGACCGGAGAGGAGATAGACAACTGACCTTTGGACATGCTAGAATAATATTGGGAAATCCTTAATTGAAAACAAGGGCCAGTGGGGAGTGAGGGTGTAGTGCTTTTAATTTTTAGTGCTGACTTATATAATTGCTTTAGTGAGCAAGTGCCAGGTAACTTGAGTGCAATGTGTTACAAGTAACTAAATGCAAAACGACAAACAGTAACTTTCTTTCAAGTGAAACAAGCAAATAAGTACAGTAAGCAATGCAGATATCACTAGTGATCCACAGAAGCGCTGAGAAGTTCGCATTAGGTGGAATTAGCTTCCAGGAAATAACAAGCAAACAAACAACAAGCATATAAACAAAGCTAGATTCAGTAGGCCTGGATCTAGTCTATGCTAGAGCAAACAAGGTGAACCAATTTCAGTAAGATACAGTTCAAATATTCAGGCACTATAAACCTTTAACCAGAAAATTCCCAGCTCAGAAGGGCAGAGTCCAGCCTCTTCTCCCACAAGAGTGCAGACCACGAACCTTCTTAATGTAAAATAACTGGCCTGAAGCCCAAGTGCCTAAACCAGAACTAATACACTTGGACACTGGGCTCTCAATCAGCAGTTCGCAACTTAGAAGGATGAAAGCTACCTGTCCTGCCACCACAGTGCTTGCCACAAACCTTCCTAATGTAAAACAACTCTTCTGAAGCCCAAGTGCTTAATCCAAAAGACTTGAATGATAGCTACACTTTAATCAAGTTACAACCAAGCAGTAATAAATACCATTGAATACTTTAGAGAATGTCTGGATTAGTGCTCAAGTTACACAAACAAAGCTAGATCCAGCAGGCCCGAATCCAGTCTATGCCACAGCAAACAAGGCACCAACTTCAGTAAGGAACAGTTCAGATATGCATGCACTATAAGCCTTTAACCAGAAATTCCCAGCTCAGAAGGGCAGAGTCCAGCCTCTCCTCCCACAAGAGTGCAGACCACGAACCCTCTTAATGTAAAATAACTGGCTTGAAAGCCCAAGTGCTTAAACCAGAATTAATACACTTTTAGAATAACAGACACTGAGCCCTCAATCAGCAGTTCTCCACCTAGAAGGATGTAAGCTACCTGTTCTGCCACAACAGTGCAGACCACAAACCCTCTCAGTGCAAAACAACTAACTGGTCCGAAGCCCAAGTGTTTAAACCAAAAGGCTTAGAATGAGTTACACCAAGCAGTAATAAATACAATTGAGTATTTTAAGATGATGCAAAAGT
Organism: Protopterus annectens; assembly: GCF_019279795.1. Classification (NCBI taxonomy): domain Eukaryota; kingdom Metazoa; phylum Chordata; order Ceratodontiformes; family Protopteridae; genus Protopterus; species Protopterus annectens. The sequence continues at coordinate 194,836,351 of NC_056728.1, read as the reverse complement.
AAAAAGAAGTAGGTAAAAACACAAGTACAGTAAAAGCAGATGAAATTTTATTTTTTTTTTTTCTGAACAAGTGCTGAGATCAAAGAAACAGATTTGAGTGCTGAAACTAGAAAACTGGCTAGTTATAAGAAATAAACAAGCTAGAAGGCTTCCCTCAAACACAGAAGGGCTTGGGGGCTCAGAAGCCTACAATTAGTCTGTACCACTTAACAAGAAAGGCAGGAAATAAGCTTAATTTTTTTTTTTTTCTATTTCCCAGATGCTCTCTTTGTACACAGTAGGAGTGCCTGAAATCAGAATATGATCTCACTGCACTCAGTTGAGTGAGCAAATGAGATGGGCCCAGAGGCAGGCTGAGGGGCGGGCAGTTTCAATGCCACTAAGATTAACACCAAAAAAGTGCAGAAAAAGGTACTTAAATTCTCTTATACGTCCAGTTGAATATAACCAAGTTTTTAGCTGGCCAAGCTGAAGTTTTAAAGCAGGAATTATTTCACATGCACCAGTTTAAATATGCAAGGACAGGAAGTCAAAGAATGTGGCTACCCCCACACCTGTAATTACTAGCAAATAACAAAATTCAGCCAACACTAGCTTTAGTTCAAGTTACTGAAGAGCAGAATAACTTCAGATAAAAATTCCTTCAACACTCCTTCATACACAGTTTAAATCAATTTTAATACTGTATTTTTTTAAAAAAGTGCAGAAAAAGGTACTTAAATTCTCTTATACGTCCAGTTGAATATAACCAAGTTTTTAGCTGGCCAAGCTGAAGTTTTAAAGCAGGAATTATTTCACATGCACCAGTTTAAATATGCAAGGAAGTTTGGGAAGCTTTTCAGTTATTCGATGGGAGAAAAGTTTCTTATGCAATGTCTTGTTCTCTCTCCTATTTCTACTTTCTCGTCTCCCATCCTTGGCCATTCTATGTGGATGATTTATTGAAATGTTGAGAGATTGTGTTTCAGTAACCTAATATGATATTTAAAGATCTTAAAAGTTTAGCGACACTACTTTTACATTTCTGAGCCTATCACAGTGATTTATTCGGAGATGGCGGCACTGCAATACTTTGTTCTAGTGGCATTCTGTGGTTTGTGAGTGACCATTCTAAAGCGAAAAATGAGAAGCTAGTATCTGGGAACTGCCATAAAGGTTCTCCGCAGCTTCACTGTCTCATTGGTGACTGCTATCAGACTGAGGGCCATCCATATGTATGTCGTTGCATGATTGTCTTGTTCACACCCTGCTTAAGCCAGACACCCTTTTTTTGGAGTTCATGGGGCTAACTGTCATCTAGGGCTAATCTGATTTTTTTTCCCCTTCTGAAGGCATTTTTATGGGCATTGTTAAATTAAATTATTTCCAGATGTATTTTTCTTTCTTCATACTGTGTGAAGGAGATTGTGACTATGAAGTAGACTGTGTTTAAGCATTTTTTTAATGGCTAGAAATGTATTTGGGCCCTGCATGTCAAACATCTTCATGGTACTTATTGTTAGATTGCATGTGAGGGAATTTCAGCATTTTGTGAGTACTACTTTGACTTTAGAGTACTTTCTAGGCTTGATCCCCCCCCCCACCAGTTATTCCATGCTTGTGTAGGAGCCTCCATCAGTGGGTCTTGGGCTGTGCAGCAAAATGTGGGTGACAGCTTGTCTCCTTCCTTTATGAGTATCATTGAGGCATGTATCCAGTGTGGGATGTTATTTGCATTTACATTCTGGAAGGACCAGGCACTCTGGTTCTCATCAAGGGTCCATGATTGTCTCTCTGAAAGAGATACTAGTGGCTTTCCCCTTTCTGAAGAATGTGCTAAGTGTATGATACCAGGAGCACCTCTAGTGGTGACAGACATTATTGCTGCCATGTGATACGCAAGTAAATTTATTACTTATTTTACTTATTACTTATTTTACTTATTATTTACTTATTTTGTTGCCGCGGTGGTGGTGTTGCGGTAGCGTTGTCGCCTCACAGTAAGACACTGTCCGGTTCGATTCCCAGCTAGAGTGTCATCTGCGTGGAGACGTGCGTGAATGGGCGTTGAAGGTTGTGCATCAGGGCTGGTAACTCTGCACGTAAAAATCAACTACCAGTCATTGGCGGACTGGAGTTCCGCTGTGGCGACCCCTAACTGGGAAAAGCCGAAAGAGACAACAACATTTACTTATTTTGTTGACTGTGAAAGTCTGACTGGACAGTGCCCATTTTCAGCAGAGGTCCAGGGAGAGAATTCATAGAGGTCATTCATAGATTAGTACTAGGCTAACTGCCCTTGCGAGCCATTTAAGCCTAGCCAATTATCCCTTGTGAGATTCAAACCCTGCACCTTGTGTTTGTAAGGCAAACACCTTAACCATTAGGCCACCTTCCTAGAAGCTCCACAAACTTATATGAATACAGATGAGAGGTTACTTGTTTATACTATCTGTGCTGAACAGTGTGGTATTTTGAGAGCTGGCTTTGTGCTGGTGGCCTCCTTAAACTAAACAGGTTTCTGAACCATGCATTGCAGCTACATCAGGAAATGTTAACTCTTTTTTTTTTTTTTTTTTTTCCCTGAGATCTGTGGAGCCTCTTTGTATCACATAACAATGTTCAGTTTCCACAGTCATGAGAAGGAGCCCAGAATACCCTTGTGAGATCTTTGATGGGGGTATCCTGACTTGTGTTTTCTCCCTTTTTCCTTCTGTGTTAATTGCTGTTACAGAATGGGGTAAGCTGTTTCTTGTGGCCCCCTATTGGCTGAGACAACCAGAAGTACAAGACCTGTAATTGTGAGTCATACAACTTAAAAAAAAAAAAAAAAAAAAACTGAACTGCATTTTGGATAGAAGTTCATGGAATGTTGACACTCTCTAATCCTTACACACCCCATCATGGAGGGGACAGTACCCCTGTCTCCCATTACTTAGACTTATTAATCCTAAGACTGCAGTGTATTGGAGTAAGGGGATAGTCTAATTACAGCCTCATACTTTGTGTCCCCACATTTGGACATGTGTAGTTTGTTTCCTGAAGAATGCAGATCATACCTCTCACCTGTACAGATCTTTGCAGAATGTCCAGATTTTTGCCTCATATTTTTTTTGTCTGTTCCCAACAAAAATTGTTTTTGACAAATCACTGGGATGATCAAAAAATTAATGTCACTACGTAATGACATCCATTTGAGTTTCAGACTTAGCATGCATTTGCTGAAGGATATTAACACAAATCCTGATATTCTAGCAACTTTCTAAGTTTTATAATAGCAATATTTAAAATGTGTCCCTATTTTGGGACCTTTGTCCCTCCATGTCAGGCTTTGTCCAGAGTTCTTGTGCTTAGATGTTGAAAGGTATGAATGCAGTTCTTATCCTTGGAATTTCAGCATCAACCCAGGTTTGTCATGTTGCACTTCCCTGGTAGAGATTGTCATCTGGTTTCACCTACTTCTGCAGTAACTGTTAAGGTTCTTCTTCCTTATTTCGTCAGTGTTTGTCTTCTATCTTGACTACTGATATTTGAACTACAAGCAAGGAGTTCTCTTTGGCGGTCTTATCAAAAGGCTAGGAAATTTACCACCAGAAAATCAAGTGTGTGCTTACTTATTTTATAGTTTTTAAATTTCCATTTGTTTACTGGACACACAGGCTGCTTTTAAGAAACCTTTAAGACTCGATTCGTACTCCAGAAATCCTAAGTGAAAGCAAATACTTCTATAATGACCACGAGTACCATTAATCTACAGAGTAAATCTAACAAAAGAGGTCGCCACTGTTACATATTTACAGAGTGATAAAGGTACAGACAACCTACTCCTAAATTTAAGAAATAAACCTAAGGTTAAATGAACATACAAACATGGTGTGTTTTATAATAAAACACTTGAGTTGCATTTAAGAATTTTTGTGACTTATCACATTACATATGTGCCTGGTATGGAATCCTTTAAAGGTTTTCTGAGTTCTAATCTTAAGTGGAGGCAGAGTCCAACTGGCTGGGCCAATTAAAAATTCTTCATAATGACTAATGCAGAAAGGGATCCGTTTAATGATAGCATCATTTGTTTCCTCTCAGAAGTAGGTACCACGAGTTTTAGTTTGGAATGTGAAGGTGAACTGGTTGTAGGCTGACTATGTAGCGAGTAGTAGTTGTACTATTTACTATAGCTAAGCAGTTTGATTTTTGTAGTAGTAGGCTGTGATGGACTCTAGATTCAGCTAGAAATATAAATGTGCAATTTTTAACTGTTTTTATTTATTATTTTCATTATTTTTAGCATAAATTTCTTACAGCCTCACCTTTCCAATAAAATCAACCACTAGAATCTGTCCATTCATCCACAATCCCTTTTTCCCATTTTTTGCACATGAGGTCAGGGTGTCACATGAACAGTTACAATCATCTAGAGCCAATGTATGCAAGGTCCAAACAAGCGGTTTAAAGCTGTAACCGAATGATGCACTAGAGCTTCTTCATGTCCAAATAACCATCAGAAAGATCTTGTACAATATATTAGCTAGCTATAGAGCTCCCTGTGTGACACAAGAAAAGCCACTATGCCTATTGACAGGAATTAGAATCACTCATTGTTAAACCCAAAGCCGTTTTCCTGGGTTTGCTAAACTATCCAATTATAGACTGAGGAACATACACCACCACTAGTGCTCAAGTGCAGAGTTTCCTGGATTTTGTCAATACAAGTACCCTGAAACAATAAGTCGAGCTGGCACCTCAGCGTTTTGTAAAAATCCACTGCCAATCATTAACGGACCGGAGTTCCACTGTGGCGACCCCTTATCGGAAAAAGCCGAAAGACAAACCACAACAATAACTGACTAGGGGGAATAACATCTTGGATCTTATCCTTATTAATATGGGAGCATCTTGTAGTGTCCCTTGCTTATCTTAATGATTTTTTAGGTCTAACCATGAAGCAGTCTCCTTCAAAATAAAATTGAAACCAGAGATCTCTTTTACCCAGGGTACCTTTAGAAATTTCTTTAAGACAAACTACCTACTCCTAAATGATACAGTGGCAAGCTTCAAATTCCCGCCAGACCCAGTTAATGCCACTAAATATGCAGAAACCCACACTACCAGTATGTAAAGAGCTGCACAGATGTAGCTGTACCTTATAAAAACAAGTGCAGGGCAAACCCCAGAAACAAAACCACAAAGAGGAACCATAATATCAACAAGCTTTATAATAAAGGAAAATAATTTTGACCAAAAGTAAGAAGAGTAATTTCTGGAATGTTAGACCCCTTGTTGCAGAAATAAACGATTCAGGGGCTAAATAAAATCCACCAAAGCCAATTTTGAGGTTATCCAAGCCAAAGAGTCACACTGTACTTCTTAATTATATTTGTAATCGCAAAAGTGCAGCATAATATCAACAAGCATTATAATAAAAGGAAAATAATTTTGACCAAAAGTAAGGAGAGTAATTTCTAGACTGTTAGACCCCTTGTTGCTGAAATAAACAAACAACTCGGGAGCTAAATAAAATCCAGCAAAGCAAATTTTGAGGCTATCCAAGCCAAAGATGGTCTCACACTGTAATTCTTAATTATTTTTTGTAATCGCAAAAGTACAATGCAGTAAACATTTTGGAGTGAGTTGGATGAAGTGGTGATGACTGTACCCAAGGGTGAGAGACTGGTGATTGGAACAGATTTCAATGGGCATGTTGGTGAAGGGAACAGAGGGGATGAGGAAGTGATGGGTAGGTATGGTGTTAAAGGAATGCAGAAGGTCAGATGGTTGTGGATTTTGTGAAAAGGATGGACATGGCTGTGATGAGTACGTATTTTAACAAAAGGGAGGAACATAGAGTGACATACAAGAGTGGAGGTAGATGCACACAGGTGGATTATATCTTATGTAGAAGGGCCAGTCTGAAGGAGATTGGAGACTGTAAAGTGGTGGCAGGGGAAAGTGTAGTTAGGCAGCATAGGATGGTGGTTTGTAGGATGACACTGGTGATCAAGAAGAGGAGGATGAGTGTGAGGGCAACACCAAGGATCAAATGGTGGAAATTGAAAAAGGGTAATTGTGAGATGGAGCTCAGGGAAGAGTTAAGACAGGCACTGGGTGGCAGTGAAGAGTTACCGAATAGCTGGGTAACTACAGTAGAGCTAGTAAGAGAGATGGCTAGAAAGGTGCTTGGTGTGACATCTGGAAAGAGGAAGGAGGACAAGGAGACCTGGTGGTGGAATGAGGTACAGGAGAGTATATAGAGAAAGAGGTTGGTGAAGAAGTGGGATTGTCAGAGAGATGAAGAAAGTAGACAAACGTATAAGGAGATGAGATGCATGGCAAAGAGAGAGGTGGCGAAGGCTAAGGATAAAGCGTGTGAAGAGTTGTATGAAAAGTTGGAAACTAAGGAGGGAGAAAAGGACCTGTACCGATTGGCTAGACAGAGGGATCGAGCTAGTAAAGATTTACAGCAGGTAAGGGTGATAAAGGATAATGATGGAAATGTAATCACAAGTGAGGAGAGTGTGTTGAGCAGATGGAAAGAGTACTTTGAGGAGCTGATGAAGGAAGAGAATGAGAGGGAGAGAAGGTTGGATGATGTGCGGATAGTGAATCATGAAGTGCAGTGGATTAGCAAGAAGGAAGTAAGGATAGCTATGAAGAGGATGAAGAATGGAAAGACTGTTGGTCCATATGACATACCTGTGGAATCATGGAGGTGTTTAGGTAAAATGGCAGTGGTGTTTTTAACTAGATTGTTTAATGAAATCTTGAAAAGTGAGAGGATGCCTAAGGAATGGAGAAAGTGTTTTGGTACTGATTTTTAAGAATAAGGGTGATGTGCAGAGCTGTAGTAACTACAGAGGGATTAAATTGATCGGTCACAGCATGAAGTTATGACAAAGAGTAGTGGAAGCTAGGTTAAGAAGGGAGGTGATGATTAGTGATCAGCAGTATGGTTTCATGCCAGGAAAGAGCACTACAGATGCGATGTTTGCTCTGAGAGTGTTGATGGAGAAGTACAGAGAAGGTCAGAAGGAGTTGCATTGTGTCTTTGTGGACTTAGAGAAAGCATATGACAGGGTGCCTAGAGAGGAGTTGTGGTATTGTATGAGGAAGTCACGAGTGTCAGAGAAATATGTAAGAGTGGTTCAGGATATGTACGAGTGACGTATGTGTTTAAGGGGGAGGTGGGATTACATCAAGGATCAGCTCTGAGGCCTTTCTTATTTGCAGTGGTGATGGACAGGTTGACAGACAAGCTCATACAGGAGTCCCCGTGGGCTATGATGTTTGCAGATGACATTGTGATCTGTAGTGAGAGTAGGGAACAGGTGGAGGAGACCCTGGAGAGGTGGAGATATACTCTAGAGAGAAGTGGAATGAAGGTCAGCAGGACTAAGACAGAATATATGTGTGTGAACGAGAGGAAGGATAGAGGAATGGTGAGGATGCAGGGAGTAGAGGTGGCAAAGTTGGATGAGTTTAAATACTTGGGATAAACAGTTCAGAGTAATGGTGAGTTCGGAAGAGAGTACAGGCAAGATGGAGTGGGTGGAGAAGAGTGTCAGGAGTGATTTGTGACAGACTAGTACCAGTAAGTGAAAGGGAAGGTCTGCAAGAGGGTAGTGAGACCAGCTATGTTATATGGGTTGGAGACGGCGGCCTTGACAAAAAGGCACAAGTCAGAGCTTGACGTGGCAGAGTTGAAGATGTTAAGATTTGCACTGGCTGTGATGAGGATGGACAGGATTAGGAATAAGTATATTAGAGGGTCAGCCCAGGTTGGAAGGTTTGGAGACAAAGCCAGAGAGGCACGCTTATGTTGGTTAGGACATGTGCTGTGGAGGGATGCAGAGTATATTGGGAAAAAGATGCTAAGGATGAAGCTGCGAGGTAACAGGAAAAGAGGAAGGCCTAAGATAAGGTTTATGGATGTGGTGAGAGAGGACATGCAGGTGGTTGGTGTGATAGAGCAAGATGTAGAGGACAGGAAGAAATGGAAACAGTTGATCCGCTGTGGCGACCCCTAACGGGAGCAGCCGGAAGAAGACAATGCAGTAAACATGTTGAGCTGATTTGTGATCAGTGTTACTTGTACCAAGGGTGACGATATAACAAATCTACTGGCTGATAAATTTAGTTCTAACTTTATCTCCCTCTCCCTTCTGTCTGTCCTTTAAGATGTACCTGAAACTGGCTCACCTCTAGCAATCACAGAAGACCAAGTCCCAAAATTGCTGTCCAAAGCTAAAAATGCTGCATCAGTGGGTCGTAACAATATCCTTGAATGCATTTTCAATAGCATGAATCAATGTTTTAGCCACACCCCTACCAACACTGTTCAGTTTCAGCCGCAGCACAGGTTTTGTACCAAGCAGATGGAGAACAGCTACAGTCGTTCCCCTTCATACAAGGGAGGACCTTCCACAAACTCGGACATTTGACAGATAACGTATGTCTGACAAGTCTATCCATGACTTTGTATAAAAGACTGATCATAAATCTAATCATTCATAAGGAACATCCAAATAATGGACCCTTTCCATTTAAGCCTGGTGGATTGTTTGCAAATGTCCTCAAACCAGTGGATGAAGGCAAACAGTACACAACACATACCTTCATCTGGCCAAAGCTTTTGACTCCGTTCTAACTCGGGCATAGTAAAAAAACTAAATAAACTGTGAATAAACCCCTATGTCACTCGCTGGATTGCCAGCTGGCTCACAGATAGGATACAGGAAATCAAAATAAGGAAGTTATCTCCACAAGGAGACCAGTCACCAAGTAGAGTCCCCAAGGGTTCTGTGTTTGACATCTCCCTTTCTGAAGTGAAAACCAGTACCAAAGGACTCTGGAGTTTGCAGATGACTGCAAGCTAGGAACAGTCTTTGTATCCCCAAATGACTTGGCTATCCCGCAGGAAGGTTTTCCCAAACAAATAACTGGTGCCAAAATCATGGACTGAAACTAAATTCCAAAAAAATGCATTATTGTATCCTTCGGGAAGTCCTATATCCCAGGGAACTATCACAGTGACCGTGTACTCCTAAGAGTTGACCCAGTTCATGATTTGGGAACTTGTATGGACATTGACCTTACGTTTGACCTCCAAGTGTCCATTATTGTAAGAAAGTCTTTTTATACTGCATGGCTTATAAACATAAAGATTGTATCTAGATTTAGGGATGCTATTACAAGTAGTTGCCTCCCTCCTTGATACTTGTAATGCATTTAACCAGCAGTAAACAACTTATTGTATTTAAGCATACCCAGTGCACTTTTTCTTATGGATAAAAGTTTCCTTTTACCTGAAGGGATGCAGGCTGTATCATATCACAGAGGGGAATAAAGATAAAAAAGAACAGACAGTAATCGCGGTTAGTGGGAACACAGGCTCTAAACATGTGCCTTGGCATAGTTAATCTTAATTTTCAAATAGGTAAGGCCTGTGGGTACAGACTTTGATTTGGGGCAGTTGCTCCTCTCTGGTGGGGTAAAATTTATTTTTTTTGAAAATGTACATGATTTTGTGCTTTTGTTGTAAGTTAAAGGGAGATGGGTGTTCTGATTTTTTTTTTGTGTGTGTGTGCTTCATTGAAGCAACAAGTCTTGAAAATGACATAGGTTCAAATGGAGATGAGAAGAAGTAACTAAAGATCAGACTGCCAAACATTTAGTGTAGTCATGTAAAGTAAAAGTTAGAAATATACATTCAGAAGAACCTTCATACACAGTAGGTGGGAGTAATAGCTTTTTATCATAATAGTTCCTCTATTTATATAATTATGGAACTATTTAAGACATAATCTATGCAAATAGTGCTGCAGGATACACAACTGGATACAAGTAAGCATGTGAATTTGACAAGGAAAGGATTTCATGGTTAACATTCAGCAGAATATTCGTGACAAAGGAAAAGGAGTGTTAATTGCTGGAGGGATTCCAGTAGTGATAGAAGAGGGGAAAAACAGTAATGGTAGATTTGTGGTAGTAAATAGTTGTTGGCAAGGGACAAGGATTATGCCTGCATGTATTTGTATTCTACCTGAAACTGTTAACATGGAGCTCAAGGCAATTTTTCTAGAATAATCCACTTTCAGCAGGGATTCTCATTTATGGGTGAGGATTAAACATGGTTTACAATAATGAGGATGTGTCAGGAGGACCTAGAAGATAAGTATAGTAAGAGGGCTTAATTCAGAAAAAATGAGAATATTTTGGTATGGAAAATATGGATTTAGTAGCTGGAATATATGTATCATTCCCAAGGTACGATCACTGGGCTAGATTGAATAAAATTATATTTCACAGGAAATATGTATATTTAATTGAAAGCTTTGGCAGGCATCCAGTAGCTATTTCAGATCATGCACAAATAAAAAAGTATGATAAAGATGCAGGGTAATCAAATGAGACACTGGTGCTTTCTTACTTATTAAAAAAGAAGAATCTAAGGAATCTGTAGTAGAAATGTTTTGAGAGTCATCAAAGAAGGTAGAAATTTCTTCAGAAGGGACAGCTAGTGAGTGCAATACAATGAAAATAGGTTTGAAAACATGGTAGAATTAAAGAAAGACACTGGGAAAGAAGTAAGAGGGATTGACAAAGTATTGCACAGTGAGGGGAATCTCACAGAAAAGAAGAGGAGCAACCGTAGAGTGCTAAGGCGAATATATAGGAGCATCTGGATAATATGCATGAGTTTAAGCAACTATTTTTGCTAACAATTCCAGACCAGAAAACCTTTTAGCACAAAAGCTTAGGCAACAAAAAGTAAAAAGGGTTGTTGCCTAACTTTAGGGAGCCTCTGGCAAGAATGATAACCAGAGATCCTATAGAAGTATTGTAGAGATTTCAGAATGTTTATGTTTGCATGAAAGTTTGCATGAAGTGGAAGAATGAAGAAAAGGAACAATTGGATCCGTTTGTAAAAGACTTATTTCTTTAATCTTGACATAATAATTATGCAGCTCTACAAGGAAGAGATGTCATAAAAAATGGTGATATAATCAATCGGCAAGGAAGACTCCAGCAACAGACAGTATTCCTGTAGAAGCCTGGATGTTGGAAGGGAAGAAAGTGATAAGGGATTAGGGAGACTTTGTATTATTTAGTTTAACAGCATGTTAAAAGGGGAGGGCGGCATCAGTGTCTTGGTAGAAAGTTGTGGTGGCTATATTAGCCAAAGAGGGTAAACACATTTCAGACCCAACTCAAGCACATTTCAACTTGAAACCAAGATTGTAAAGTGTTTATACTTATAATGAAGGCAAAAGTGTTCTAAAAACTGATAGATATACATCACTGTTTGTTTGTATGGAGAGGAGGCAAACCCTTGACACTAAAATAAACAATGATGATCCAGAAAAATAAGAACATTCTCTATTGTTGGAAGGTCTTGATGCAAGAAAATTATCAATAGAGTTAGCTGGGACTTTATGAGAAAGGCAATGGAAGCTTTCTGAATTCCCTGACTGAATAACAGGGTTAACTAGAAAAATATATGGTGTCAGAAGCAAGAATTAAGGTTAGAGGGTTCTTCTCTTGTGTGTGTGTTTGTGTGTGTGTTTTATTATCTTTGCCTGTGCCATACATGATAATTTAGTAATCTTACATTTGTATAAATGAAAATAAACCATACAGACACAATCTCAGTTGTAAGCATTATACATTACAAACCATGCCAACACAGCTTTAGCTGCAAACATTTTTCCCAGTTACCCCTTTCATCTCCACGTTTATAATATATCCAGTCATTGTCAGTCAGCGATTACATAGCTCATTCAATCCCTGCCTTCCTTTAAACCTTATTCCTCCTCTGCATGTATTGATCCCACATGTCAATTTTTTCTGATGTAATTTGCTCTTACCCTTTCCTGAAAAAAGATCCCAATTCCATTTTTTCTCAGTTACGTTTTCGAGTTCCATTTTGTAGTAATTGCTTTTTTGGCAGCCATCATAATTGGACTCGGTAAGGCCTTACTATATCTAGGCAATTCTGATTCTATATCATTGCTCAAAAAAATAATTTCCCTAGTTACACCAGTTTGCTCACCGAGCATCTCTGACAGAGCAGTCTGCATGGAATCTTTAAAGTCTGCCAACTCATTACACCCCCAGAAAATATATTCCCAGTTACCTCTTTCTTCTCCATCACACCTCCAACATTTGCTGTTTACCTGAGGAAAAATTCTTTGGAATCTACTTGGGGTATAAAAATGCCTGTGTATACACTTCAAAGCAAAGATCCTAAATCTTTTAGACTTTGTTGCATGTTTGGGTGAAATACATACATCCCCCCCATTGTTTCTTTGTGAATTGCTTATCCAGTCTCTCTTCCCAATCCTTTTGTAACATCCTCTGATTGATTCTTGTAGTTATCATGCAATATTTTATATGCTGTACTACTTATTCCTTTCTTAATGCAACTTCTGTTCTGCATTCTACTAAAAACTCTACCAGTGCTGGTCTTTCATTTAGGACTTCATATTTCTTTCAGTTTGCCTGTACTCTGATAGCAATCCTTGATAGGGAAGGCGGTCTCTATCCTGAAGGCAGTCTCTATCCTGCAGTCCAAATAAGTTCCTGGCATCTTCCCATTCTATTAACTTTCCATCTTCTAGTTATTTGCTCCCGATACTTTGGTTCATTTGCCAGATTTCTCCAATAAATTCCAGCCCCCTCTTTCCTGTATCCCTTATTGCAGTCATCCCTTTCGGCAAAAGCTCCTTTCTCCATTCACTTGTTGGTTTAGTTCTTAAAATATTTTCTGATACTTAATCACACAGAAGATTATATTTGTAATTCTCCTTAAAGGTCTGCATCCAAAATCCCAGTCTCTCCTTGTTTCTTGAGTTTCACCCCCTGTTTCATCATAATCTCGTTCCACTTTGAATTATAGTTTTCTTCTTGTGCTATGTATAGGAACCTTAACTGTGTTGCTTTGAAATGGTCCTTCAAAATCGGGTAATCCCAATCCGCTCTGTTTTATTGGAAGAATAATGTTATCCCACATCCCACTTGACTCTTGCCATCTTCCCCTTCCAGATTAAAATCCTTCAGCTGTTTATTATTTGCTATCCACAGCTACCCCTCTGGTTGATAAAAATATGCCTGACTTGTATATAACCCTAAAGGGACTAAAACATTTTAACTGCTTGCATCTTACTATCAATATCCATATAGCTGAGCTTCCATTTTCTCAGTTTTTGTATTATCTTTTGTTTAGTCTCTCCCCACATATCCTTAGCTGCCGCACCTTGATCATTATTAATCCATATGCCAAAATACTTCATTTTATCATTTCCCCCATAGGTTTGGATATACCTGAACCAATTCATATGTGGGTACATAATTTACTGCTATAGCCTTTGTTTAACTTCATTAATTTTGTATCCTGAAAAAAATTTGAAACTGTCTCAGTGTGTTCCACAATACTGTAATGTCCCTTTCTGGTTTTGTCAGGTATAAAATAATGTCATCTGCAAACAGAGACAGCTTTTCTTGAGTACCATGCCAATTATATCCTTGAATTTCTGAGTCCCTTATTTTCTTTGCCAGTGGTTCTAAATATTATGCAAATAACAAAGGGGAGAGAGGATACCTCTGTCTGGTTTCTCTGATTAAGCAGAGGTTATCGGAGAGGACCCCACTCACTTTAAATTTTGCCAAAAGTCCCTGATATATCCCCCTAATCAACCTTGTCGTTTTATCAGGAAATGCAAATGCTTCCATTGTTCTGCTCATAAAGGCCCAGTTTACTTTATCAAATACTTTCTCTGTATAAAGACCCACCAACAACAGCGGTATTTTCTTGCATTCTGCTTCCCTCTGGATTGTCATTGTTCTGTCAAATGTTTGCTTGTCCTCCATAAAACCACATTGATCCATAGCTATCAATTTTGGCAAGACTTTTGCCATTCATTTTGCCGTTCTAGACATAAACATTTTATAATCGTGGTTTAGTACTGAAACGGGCTCGTATAAACTTGGATCTGATGGATCTTTATCCTCTTCGGGTATTCGTTACCACCGCTTTCTTCCAGGATGTTGCTACTTCTCCTCCTCTTAAAATACTGTTAAAGATCTGGAAAGTTTTGTTTCAGTTTTTTCCCTCCTAGATTACAAACTTGCACAGGAATACCATCTATTACTAAGGTCTTTCCTGTAGATTGGTTATACGTCACCATTTTTATCTCCTCTCCTTCTATTCTGTTGTAATTGACCTTTCTCTCCTGCCTCTAACCTTGCCATATTTAATTTTTTCATAAACATTTCCGTTTATACTTTTTCTTGATTTCCATATTTCTCTGCTTTTATAGAGACTTTCATATAATTTCTGGAATTTTTCTAATACTTCTACAAGATCCCTTGTTATCTTCCTTGTTGTTATAGGCTCCCCAAGCTTGGTGACAGCCCTTTCTACTTTCTGTTACCTGAGTCATTGTACAAAAATTTTTGTGCTCTAGAGTTATCAAAAAACAGTTGCTTAGCAGTCTTTCTAAACTCATGCATATTATTGAGGTACTCCCTTATTTTCTGTTTAGCATTCTACAGTTGTTCCTCTTCTTATTTGAGATTCCCCATTTTGCAGTACTTTAACATTTGTCAGTCTCTCTAAATTATTCTTGTTACTTCTTCAGCATGTCTCATTTTATTTTATTTCCACTGTATTTTAAACTCCAGTTTAATTTTATGCCACTCCCTAGCTGTATCTTCAGAAGAAATTTCTATCTTCTCTAATAGCTCCTGAATAATTTCCACTACACATTCCTTAAATTCCTCTCTTTTCCACAGAAAGGTGGGAAAGTGCCAGTGTTTATTTTTTATTTAATTATTCTGTGTTTTTATTTATTATTGGCAGATGATCTGAAATAGTTATTGGGTACGTATCAAGACCTTCAATTAAATGCATGTGTTCCTGTGAAATGTAAATTCTGTCTAGCCTAGTCCATTTTTTGTATCTTAGGGAATATGTAAATTCACTCTGAACCCCTAGTACTGAATTCACATGTTCTTTGCCAAATATTTTCATAAATTTCTTTAAAAATCTACCCTCCTTTATTAAATTGTCCCTTCTGGGCCCCCAAGACACATCTTTGAAAATCAAATTCCAGGCCCCACCTATGAGTAATATTCCTTGCTGAAAGCCAATTATTTCTCCCAGAATGTTCTTAAGCATTATAACAGTTTTGGGTGGAATATAAATATATGCCAGTGCAATCCTCCTCCCTCACCAGTAGCTCCTTAGTACTACAAATCACTATTATTGTCTTTTTTATTCTGGTCTATTACTATTGAAGCTCCTCTTACAATTAGTATAAGTACTCATCTCTTCCTTTGCCCCACGTATTCTGATGAATAACCATCCTGAAAACCTTTCTTTAACAAATTCACATGTTCAGATCTTTCTAAGTCTGTCTCCTGTAGTATAGCTGTTTGTACTTTACATTTTTAGTATAGTTAAGTAGTCTCTCTCTTGCATATACCTGTGAGATAATTCATATTCAAAGATAATATGGAAAGTGTTGTCATTATTTTAAGTTATTCCCACCTGTTATGTACAACAGTTTAACTGTCTAGTTTCAGCTTTTGTGTTACATCCATACACTGTTTGACAGTGTTGATCTTATGTACAGTTGTTTCTTGTCATAAAATTTTTAATGTGTGTCACACCCTACAAGACTATTTCATTTAATGAAAACTCTCAAAAAAACACATGTGCACACACACTCTTGGAACACCCCTTAACCAATTAACTTAATACCAATGCACAAAACTATGTACATCTTCAAAAGATGTTTAACCCTCCTAATTGGAACAATTTTCCTAGATTTGCAGCTTCACTCGGGCTTTAATTGACCTATAATTAAAGTCATCCATGCCAAGACGCACAGTACAGCCTGTGCTTCTACTTACACTAAGTGGGGGGCACCTGTCTACTTTGGTATCCCTGTAACACATAAAAGTAACTGAAAATGTTTTACTATATAACATGCAGTATAGATCATGTTTCATAAAAATACTGTTGAGAACAAATATTGTTTACTTAGTTACCTCTTCCCTTCCTTTTCTCCTTAACATTTTTCCAAACATTAATGACATGAAGTAGGGTGTGTATGCTTTGGGGTCCTGTACGAGTTTAATAACATTGAAGTCCAGTACTTCCAGGTTTTCATGTTCCTTCATATTTCAGCAAAGTAGGGATCAGCAGAATGGTAAACCTTCATGGTCACATCAATATTAAATACAGAAAAATTCCAGTGTAAGGAAACAATTGATAGCTTCAATACAACAAAACCTCTTTAATAAAACACACAGCTTTCAGACATGCGTCCTTCTTCAGTGTGAAGAAACAGAACAAAACACTTCCTTTTCCTTTTATAATGAAGCTTAATTGCATCATATGACACAGCCAGCAGTCAAAAGTTTCTCTAAAACTTAAGACATTTTAAACAATGCGTAAAAATACAACTCCTCAAACAGTTAGTAGGTATAAAAACATCCACATAGAACATAACTAAAAAATACAGGTTTTAGGCTTACAGCCATATTGATTCCAGGTTTAGCATCTGCTTGAAGCATTACTGTCCACTTGTACTCATTCATTGCTAGCATATTATTATTGTTACCCCCTCTTCTGTTTTTAGGGATAACATTTATCACCCTAAACTTAATGTGTTAATCACCCATTTCACCAATATGTTTAAAAGCATTCGTGCTTACTCTTCTTTTAGCATCTGACTTATGTTCAACAATACGCTGTTTAAGTGTTGTTTTCAGTATATAAAAAGCTGTACATGTCATGCAGGTAGCAAGGTAAACTATATTACAAGTGTTGCATGTAGAAAATACTTTAAAATTAAAATTATATACCTTTCCAGTTATAGGCTGCACAAATTCTGGATCTGTAAGAATATCGGGGCAGCATACACAGTTAAAACATAGGAAAGTCCGTATTTTATTACTGCACTAATTTTCTACAACTTTCAGATTCTTATAACATAAGTGTTTCTTCAGATTTTTACTATTTCTATATGAAAAACTCTGTCTATCACCTATAACATCCTTGATTTCAGGAACAGCTGACAATAACCTCCAATTTTTAAGGATAATATTTTGGACATCCCTAGTGCTTCTGTTACATGTAGTCAAATAGTGTAGTCGTTTAAAGTTACTGGGGAGAATGGTAAATCCAGTCTGTTTTTTTACAAATTGCTCACAGAAGTAAAAAGTTGCATTAAGGACACAAGTGATTTCCTTTAGTATCTGTATAAATGATATAAGACCAGCTATTTTTGTTACAATTAACATAATTCACTGTGGTTCCCCTGTGATTTTGGTATTGAAAGTATACAGAATTTTTTATGTATTCATGGAGGAATGAAAAGGAGAGAAATAAAGACCATTTGTGAGCTACTGGATCTTATCCTGAATAATATCTTTGTTTCACAACACCTTTTTTCCTCAAAAGGCAAGAGTGGCTATGGGTATCCCCATAGCCAGTGCATATGCTAATATAGTAATTGTAGGCTGGGAAGAACAATATGTTTATAATGGTCTGCCACAATATGCAGGAAATGTTATCTTTTACAAGCATTTTGTGGATAACCTATTCCTGATTTGGAAAGGGTATAGGATTGGTTTCAGTGAGTTTTACTGCCTCTAGTTCTAGAGATGCCATAAGTTGTTTGGATGTTAAAGTAGAGAGGCAAGATGTTGAAATCATTACATGTAATTATAGGAAAGAGATGCAAGCAAGTATACACATAGGACCAGTATGCATGTTGGCCATGTGTTTAGAGGTGTAATGAAAAGTCAAATGCTACGTATTAGTAGGTTAAATACGAATGATAGATGTAATGAGCAGGTGGATGACATGATAGTGGACTTTAAAGAAAGGGGATACGAGGTTGATTCCCAGGTGAAGTCAGCATTGGAGGTTATGGATGAAAGGATAGGTAGACCTAAATGTTTTTTTTTTTCTTCAATAGGGTGATGAATACACAGGTTACTGGGGGGAATGGTAAATCAAAATGGCTACACTGTTTGACTACATATAATAGAAGGACTTGGGATGTCTAAAATATTATCCTTAAAAATTGGAGGTTGTCAGCTGTACCTGAAATCATGGATGTTATAGGTGCTAGGCCGAGTTTCTCATATATAAATGGTAAAAATTTGAAGAAACACTTATGCTATAAGGATTTGCAAGTTGTAGAAAATAAGTGTAGTAATACAAAAATGGACTTTCCCATGTTTTAACTGTGTAGCTGTCCTGATATTCTTACAGATCCACAATTTGTGCATCCTATAACTGGAAAGGTATATAATTTTAAAGTGTTTGCTACATGCGACACTTGTAGTTTACCTTGCTACCTGCATGAAATGTACAGTTTTTTATATACTGAAAACAATACATAAACTTAGACCATATTGTTGAACATAAATAGAATGTAAGAAGAAGAGTAAGCACTAATGCTTTTGCAAAACATATTGGTGAAATGGGTGCTGAACACATTTTTTAAGTTTAGGGTAATAAATGTTTTCCCTAAAAACAGCAGAGGGGACAACAATAATATGCTACAAATGAATGAGTACAAGTGGATAGAAATGCTTCAAGTAGATGCTGAACCTGGCTGTAAGCCTAAAACCTGTTATGAAAAAGAAGCAGATTTTACAGAAATGAACTTGTTTATGTATTTTTTAAGTATGTTCTAAGTGGATGTTTTTATACCTACTGACTGTTTGAGGAGTTTTATTTTTTATGCATCGTTTAAAATGTCTTAAGTTTTAGAGAGAACTTTGATTGCTGGCTGTGTCATGTGATGCAGTTGAGCTTAATTATAAAAGGAAAAGGAAGTGTTTTGCTCTGTTTCTTCACACTGAGTAAGGATGCATGCTTGAAAGCTCTGTTTTATTCAAGAAGTTGTGTTGTATTGAAGCTGCTATCAAGTGTTTACTTACACTGGAATTTTTTCTGTCCTTTATACTTCACAAATGTAATGAATGCTTTGTAATCCCATATTTATTCATTCATTTCCGAGCTGCTGGCTTTCTTCCTGTTTATCTCTTATTTCCCAATTTCAGTCTCTGGTTCATTTCCAACTTACTCCTAGTTCTTCTAGGCAACTCCTTTGCATTTTTCCTCTCTCTCAAGTATTTTCCTTTGGAACATTGGAAAAATTTTCACTTGCAAAGTCTCTCTATGAATGAGCTTTATCATCAGAAGAATAAGAAGCAGAGTCCCCTTTTGTATAATAGTTCCTTTTTATTGGACAAATGTTTGTATTTCTCCTTAGCTTGTTCACCATCAAAATATGACTTTGATCCGGCCACATAACATTTCCTGATTGCTGGAATGAATTTACTTTTCTTCTGCTTGGTGTACAGTCAGTAATAATTTTCCACAAACACTCCACTGCCTCCACCTTGTAGTACTTTGTCCTTCTGCCACAGTTTTGTCAGAATCAACTATTTCTGCTGGTAGGATTGCATCTTTACTATTAGAGGTCTTGGCTACTTTCTCCTTTCCAGATTTGGAACAGAGGCACAATGTGCCTTTTCAGTTAACAATGTATGTTGTTGAATACCAGTCCAGTTGCTTATTTGTGCTTTCATAAAATTAATACAGTCTGTTCCATGTAGTTTCTCTGGTACAGCAGAAAATCTCAAGTTTTCCCCTACGTGCTCTGTCCTCTAATTCTGCTATTTTGTTTTTAAACGTATCATCTTGATCAGTCTAGTACTCAGCCAGCTTTTTCTTCATTTCACTCTGATTTTTGCACTTCTATCAGCTCATCTGAATATTCAGCTTATGTGAATATCTGTTTAAAGCTTCTTCCATTTTTTCAGGCTTTTGTTGTTTGAGATGATAAACTCCTTCAGTGTTTCATTTATTTTAATCTGCTCTGAGCACATTTGACTTATAGTCATGTCTTGCACCAAAGTTGGAATTGTTTTTTGCAGAACAGCTACATGATTATTCCAGCCAGTGTTTTCTCTCCTCAGCTTTTTTCTGGTTGATGATGTTCTTCGTCTTCCATTGCTGCAGTCCTGACTATTGGGTATAGTCCGCGTCCCAGTCGGCCCGAATACCAGAGTATAAGGCTGACGTCGGTCAGGGCGCATTAGACTGACGTCAGTACGTCAGGGTACTAATGCGCATGACCGACGTCATATCCTTAGTCTTTTGCGGCATGGTCCGATGCAGAAGCAATTTTGCGAGTGCGGGTTGGCGTACTGAAATATTTGCGAAACCGGAGTTTCAGGCGAAACAGAGTTGGCTAAGTACCCGTTGGGGAACATTTTGGTTTTTCTTGCCTCAGTATTTTACCGGATGTCAGAAAAAGTGAATAACTGTATTTCTTGTGGGATACAGATACCTCATCGGGATTATCATACCTTGTGTATACCTTGTTTAGGGCCTGAGCACGACGTTGTTGGTTGCCGCTCTTGTGCTAGGTTTAACAAACGCACTATTAAGAGGAGGTTAGACTGTGCCAGGTTAGTGTTTGGGAAGCGTTGCAATTATAAAATGCCGTCGGATGCTCCGGCCCGCTTCCTCAAGAAGCGCAAGCATAAAACAGTGAAGCCTAGGGTTGAGGAACCGGCAGCCCCGGACGCCGGTTCTTTGGAAGGCTCAGTGGAGCCGGAGGTTTTGCCAGGAGTTTCCATGGAGTCCCAGGCAGAAACTATACTCTTACAGGATGTACCTTCTCAGGAGGTAGGCCAGGCTGAGGGCACTTCTGAGGTGACTGTTCTTCCCTCTCTTCCCCAGGTAGTTAGGGCCTCTCCTTCTGTTGCCAAAACTTCTTTGAGAGGTAGGCCTACTTCAGCTTCAGTGGGGGCTTCTCCTACCATTTCAGGTTCTGTACCTAAGAAACATATGCTTAAGATGGCAGAAGATTTGATTACTATGATTAGGGCTTCTATGCCCCCGCCTGATAAGAGGCCTAGGGTGGAATCTGAGTTTGAGAGTTTTGAACAGTGTTCTGAGGCTTCAGAATCTTCTGTGGAAGATTTGCAGGAGTATCCTACCTATTCTGATTCTGATGTGGATGATTCCACTCCTACAGCGTCTCCACCTGAGGATTTCTCATTTTCAGAGACTTTGTATTCCATGAGGGAGCACTTTAAATGGGAAGGCCAGGATTACTCTGACTCCAGGAAAAGGCTTAGGGAGTTCTTGTTTTACCCCAGCATAGGCCTTTAGCTATTCCTCCTGTGTTGAATGTGGTGCAACATGTTTTGCAGAGGCTTCCTGAACCCTGACTCTTTGCCTCCTGCTCCTGTTAAGCCTGATAGGTATTATAGGGTGCCCGAAGCTCATAAATATTTGTTTAAGAGTCCTAGGGGACCCAGAAACTATTTCCCAGGGGCCTAAGGGTGTAAAAGCTTCTGTGGTTAAAAATCCTGTCCCCACTGATAAAGAGGCGAGGGCTTTGGATAGGTGGGGAAAGAAAGTGTATACTTCTTCCACTCTAGCCATGAGAGCTTTGAATTGTCAGTTTCACATGTTAAAATATCAGAATTACCTTCTTTCACAATTGAAATCTAAGGTGGATGCTTTGGCGGAAGGTATTGAGTGTAAAGAGTTGCTGGATTTGGTTCATGTGTCCGAACAAGTGGGTAAGCATTCTTTGCAATGTGGTTTTGATGCTGTACAGGCCTCCTCGAGGGTGGCTGCTACCAGCTCTGTTCTTCGCAGGCATGCCTGGTTGAAGGATCAGAATTTAGCTGAGCATGTTAAGACAAGGATTTTGGATGCTCCTTTACAGTCTGATGTGTTGTTTGGTTCACCTGTGGAAGCTGTTTTAAAGAAAATGGAGGACAAAGCTAAGTCTATGCAAACTGTTAAAGATTTTTGCAGGTGCAGCCACCAAGTTTAGTAGAAATTGGCCTGCTAAGGGGTGGACATATCCTGCTTATGATTCTCAGTCTAGGGGTAGGTCTAGACGTGGTAGGGGCAGGGCTCAAAGTTCTTTTAGGCCTAGAACAGGGAGTTCCCCTGCTCAGACTTCTGGTGAGGGCAGGGGTCAGTCCTTTCGTAAACAGACCCAATGACCTGTTTCTTCAGCTGCCAGCAGATTCCGCCTGGCAGCTCCTTTGGGGAAGACTGTCTCTTTTCAAAGAAAATTGGGATTTAATTACTCAAGACAAATGGGTGTTGGATATCATTCACCACGGTTACAGATTTTATTTCCATACAATACCCCCTTTCAAAGGCATGCCAGACGTTCCTCCTCTACAAAGAAAAGAGGCTCACAAGCAAGTTTTACAATTACTTCACATAGGGGCCATTCAGCCAGTCCCTGTGTCAGAGAGGGGCCTAGGATTTTATTCTCGCCTGTTCCTGGTGCCAAAGAAGGGGAACACGTGGAGACCAATTTTGGATTTATCTCTCCTCAACACGTTTTTGGACATTCCCAAGTTCAAGATGTTGACGTTACAACAGCTTTTACCTCTGCTGGGCAAAGATCACTGGATGGTAACTTTAGATCTCAAGGAAGCTTACCTTCATGTGCCTATAAGGCTAAGTTGCAGAAAGTATCTGCGGTTTCGAGCTGGAAATTCTCATTATCAGTTCTCTGCATTGCCCTTTGGCTTATCTACTGCGCCCAGAGTATTCACAAAGGTTCTGGCTCCAGTGATAGCTTACTTCAGGCTTCAAGGAATTCAAATCTATCCTTACTTGGACGACTGCCTGATTCTGGCTCAAGAAAAGGAAGACCTTCTACAGCATCTGGAATATGTTATAGCAGTGCTAAGATGCCTAGGGTATTCTGTGAATGAAATAAAGTCCAGTCTAGTACCCTCTCAAGACATGTGCTTTCTGGGTGTAAGACTGAATACAGCAGCCCAGATGGCCTTTTTAACCCCGGACAAACAAAAGAGTCTGTCACTTTACTTCCATCAACTATCTCATCAGTCCGTGCTGACTGCAAGGACAGTCCTTCAAGCATTAGGGTTCATGGCATCTTGTATTCTGGTGCTTCCCAATGCCAAACTGCATATGAGGAAGCTACAATGGTATCTCAAAAATGTATGGACACAGCACTGCCAGGATTTGGACACTGTCATTCAAATCATACCTTGCATTCAAAAGGAATTTTTGTGGTGGGCTCAGGAATGTCACCTAAACAAGGGACTCTCTGTGACCCGGCCAGAGGCAAGTCAGATTCTTACAACAGATGCCTCGGACATTGCTTGGGGAGCTCATCTAAATGGAAAGTGGATACAAGACAAGTGGCCTGCCAGACTACTGCATCTACATATCAACATGAAGGAGATGTTAGCAGTCCAGTTTGCATTAATGGCTTTCAAGGAGTTGCTTCTTCCAGGGCAGGTGTTGATTCTAACAGACAACACAACTGTCATGTGGTACATCAACAAGCAAGGGGGAACACATTCTTACCCTCTATGCAGGCAAGCAATGATTTTATGGGAGACTGCGCTCAGCTTGCAACTAACTCTTCAGGCAAGGTTTCTGCCAGGAGCACAGAACTCCTTAGCAGATGTGTTAAGCAGACAAATCATGGATCCCCACGAGTGGAAACTGGATCTTCATGTATTTCAGAAACTGACAGTGTCATGTGGAACTCCAGACATAGATCTGTTCGCTTCTCCACTAAACCACCAGCTGCCAAAGTATTGTACAAAGGGGTTTCATCACACAGCTTGGAAAGTGGATGCTCTGTCTTTCAGTTGGAAAAACCTTCATGTGTATGCCTTTCCACCTCTACCGCTTCTTCCAAAGGTACTATTAAAGGTCAGACAAGACAGGCCAAGGATGATTTTGATAGCTCCAGATTGGCCTCGGCAACACTGGTACCCACTTCTACGGAGTCTGGTAAAGAAGCCTCCATGGCCTTTACCTCTGATTCCTCATCTGTTATCTCAGAAGGACGGTCATCTGCTCAATGTCAAGCTTCAATCTCTTCATCTCACAGCCTGGCATATTCTGTGTTGAAACACAGCAGGTCTCAACTTCCTCAACAAGTTTTAAATGTGATTATGGAAGCTAGAAGGCCTAGTACTAGGAGAGTGTATGCAGAAAAATGGAAGAGATTTTTATTTTGGAGTACAGCAAAGAATTTGGAGATTTCAGAGCCTAATTTGAGTGTGGCTCTTCAATATCTTACTGAATTACTGGACAAAGGTTTGTCCTTCTCTTCCATAAAGATTCATGCTGCAGCAATTTCAGCTCACTATGATTGTGACCCACCTTTGTTTTCATCCTTTGTTCAAGCAGTTTCTTAGAGGGGCAAAGAATATAAGACCCCCACGTAGAGCTCCTACTCCTGCTTGGGATCTCAATTTTGTGTTGGAAAAACTTACTCTACAACCTTTTGAGCCTGCAGCTACTGCTGAATTGAAATATTTGTCATGGAAGACTGCTTTTCTGTTGGCTATTACTTCTGCAAGAAGGGTGTCTGAGTTGCAGGCCCTTATGGCAGTAGAGCCTTTTATTTTCCATAAGGACAGGGTATCATTACGTACTAATCCTTCCTTTATGCCTAAGGTGGTTTCTAGTGTGGCTTTAAACCAAACTATTCATTTGCCTACTTTTTGCAGATCCTCAAAATAAAGGGGAAAAGATTTTGCACACTTTAGATGTACACAGGCAATTGCGTTATTATTTGAGCAGGACTAAGAATTTTAGGCAGTCTCAGCAGTTACTTGTTTCTTTTGCTTTGAGTTCACAGGGCAAGCCTGTGTCAAAACAAACTATTTCTAGGTGGATTGGCTTTTGCATTGCATTTTGTTATTCCCATCATGGCAAGGAGATTCCAGCTGGGATTAGGCCTCATTCCACTAGGGCTACTGCCACTTCAACAGCATTTCTAAGGGGTGGCAACTAAGGATATTCTGGAAGCAGCTACTTGGAGTTCAGTGCATACTTTCTCTAGGCATTATCACCTTCCTATATACTCTAAGACTAGGGCTGGTTTTGCCACAGCTGTTTTACAAGGCATGTTGTCAGCTCCTGCTACTTTATAATTTGCCAGCCTCCCTTACCTCTGCTTTGGGATTCTACCCAATAGTCAGGACTGCAGCAATGGAAGGCGAAGAACATAGTACAGTTTTGTACCTACCATAAATGTAGATGTTCGAGGATTCCATTGCTGCAGTCAATCTCCCTCCTTCCCCTCTATGTTTAGGGGTGGATGTGTAGGTGAGTTTACATGCTTATATTTTATATATATATATATATTGTTGTATATATTATACATGTTTTGGTGCAGGTTGTTTTGGGACTTGTCTTTTGGGTCTTCTGACATCTGGGGCAAGAAAAGACTGAGGATATGGCGTCGGTCATGCGCATTAGTACCCTGGCGCTGGCGTCAGTCTAATGCGCCTGACCGACGTCAGCCTTATACTCTGGTATTCGGGCCGACTGGGACGCGGACTATACCCAATAGTCAGGACTGCAGCAATGGAATCCTCGAACATCTACATTTATGGTAGGTACAAAACTGTACTTTTTCATGTTCCATAAATTTCTTCTTTGCTGGTATCCAGGCAGTGCACTTTCTAGCCATTAATTGAAATTTACCCAAAAAGACACATTCACTGTCTGTTTTCTGAGTTTCTGTTTTCACCCTGTAAGAGCTGAAATTAAGCTTTTAGTCTGTGCAGCCGTCTTAGAATCCTCTTATAGAGTGATTTGTTGTTATGTGAAAACTTGTCTAGTTTACAAAACTGTTCTAATGTTATATATCTAGGTTGTACAGTTTTCAAGATAACATTTATTTATGTTTACAAAAAATATAATTTTGTTTGCATTATAGTACATTTATGGAAAAGACTGAACACATCACTGTAAATATAACTTCTTACTGATAACATTGCTGTTTGTACAGTTTTATAGCTTTTATTCACAAAATATTTGCATTTGCTTGTTATGCTTAAGTTTTTTTTTGTTGTTTTTTTTGTTTTTTTGTTTTTTTTTTGTTTTTTTTTTTTGTTTTTTGTTTCTTTCTTTTTTCTTTTTTTTTAGAAAATTCTCTGAAATGCAAGGTGTATATAGGCTGCTAGAGGTTTGACATTTCACAGTGTATAGGTATTAATGAGTTAAAATACCTTGGAATATAGATACAAAATGAGAGCGAGAGAAGAGATATCTTTGTATTTCACGATGGAGTTTTTCTTTGACCACCAATTGACTACCATTTATGTACTGTGCTTTGATTTAAATCCAGACTAACAAGGATAAAACAGGTCGCAAGCCACCAGAAAAGCGTACATCTCTGTGTAGACCACCTATTGGATAACTTTGACTGAATGGAATGCTGGAGACTAGGTGATTTTTTTTCTCCAAGTTTGAATCTTTTGTTGGTTTCTTGAGAATTGGGTTAATAGAGACTTCCTTCAAGGATGTTGGGAGCTTCCCCAGCTCTCAATGAGGCTTGAAAAATGAGAATAACTAGTTTTAATCAGGCTTGTAGACTGAGAGTCAAACACAGTAGATCAAATGTTTAGCTGAGACAGTGATCATGACCATCTCATACTTGATTATTTAGTTTCTTCCCAGAACAAAGTACAAGTCCTCCAAGATAAAGAATTGAGAAAGAGAGCACCTAATCTTGGCAGTCGTGTGTCTTAAAAAAAAAAATGCAGATTCAGATTTCTCTGCAGTGGAAAAACTCTGTATAGCAAAACAAATTAGGCTGTACAAAAGAATGTATATGGGCTGTTCAGTGCAGTACAGTTCGTACTGGATACAAACATAGCCCTTCTAAAAGATATCACTGTGGTAGAAAACATAATTTTCATCCAGAATAATTCTGTCTTGAACAGAGGCTTCTGTTTCCCATTCATTCAAGCCCCTGCTTATACATTGACCTCTGTTCATTGTCAAAGCATAGCTTGCAATGAATCCGTGGTCGGGGCAAGCATTTTCTTGGGGGGGGGGGAGTTGTTTGTTCCTACTTAATTTTGCTGCTTGTTCTTAGGAGTTCAACTGCGTTTAGTTTGACACATTTATTACTGTTTGTCGGTAGCCTTATTAAATTGATGACAATATTCTACTGAATTGCTGCTTTATTTGAGCTGTGTTTTTACTGTTGTGATAGCTGATTTATCACATTTGCACTGTTTTAAATTAACTGTATTTAATTGCTCTTTACTGCATTTCATTACTGTTAAACTGCATTTCGGTACTGTTTAACTGTATTTTTTTTCATATTGTGAGATGTGAAGTTGTTAAATCAAGCTGTTTATTCTCACTGGTGGGTTCGGATCTGATCCTTGGCTCCGACACGGCCGATAGCAAAGCTCAAGGTTTTTCAGTAGCTCGAGACCAAGCCCCTTATCCCACAATGCACTGTCGGAATTACCTCAGATCTAGTTTGCCGTGGCAAGAGAGATCTCGGTGATCCAGCTAGCTCAGACCATTTGTGGGAAAAATAACAGCAAGTTTATAAAAAAAAACTTTTCTTTTTCTTACTAAAATAGTTGTGTGTTCATATCAGGTTGTTTATTAATATAATCTATAGTTTATGTAGTTTTAAACAGTTTAAATAGTTAGTGCCCTGTTGGCTTCTTGGTTTGTGTGGGCCTTTACCCTATTTACTCTTATTAGTCTTTGTAATAGTCAGGGTTCTTCTCTGTGGGCCTCTTAGCCCTATATTTGTAATCTGTAATTATATTGTTATAGTTAGTGCCCTGTTTGGGCTTAGTAGTTTTGTGGGTCTTTACAAGTGATTAAGGATTTTTCTGTCTTACTCTTTTCAGTTTACTGTTTGTTATTAACTATGTCGGATGAAAAGGAGAAATCCCATCCTAAGTCGGGATTCAGAAAATGCCCAGATTGTGGGCAGAAAATGTCCGTCACTGACGGACACATACAATGTGTCTGCTGTCTGGGGGCTAAACACCTCCAAGACACTTGCAGCATTTGCCATTCCTTTTCTTCAAGAGTCCTTTTGGAGAGAAGGAGGAAGCTAATAGGGGATTGATACAGCAATCTTTTTCTGAGGTTTTGAGTAGCCATGAGGGTACTAGCACGTCCTCCAAATCCTCAAAAATCCAGATCTTCAGACAAAGTGACAAAAAAGGCAAAAATTTCAGGAGGAGGGTCATCGGTTCCACTGACCTCGGAACCGAGTGTACCTTTGATTTGGAGCCATCTCTCGATTTTTTGGAGCTGGTCTCTGAAGTTCCTTCTCCTCTGCTCCAGTTAGCACCTTTGGTGCATTCAGCTAAGTCCTCAGTCAGCCTTTCAGATTTGGACATGGATCGGCTAGTGCAGAAGCTTTTATAGGCCCCAGAACTTGCCAAATTGTTGTTGGCCCCGACCAGCTCGTTGGTACCGAAGACCATGGAATCGGATTTGTCTACTCCTCCTCCGAGCCGTACTGCACTCTCTGAGCCGAAGGAAACTGAACTGATGGTTGTCGAACCCTTGGAGCCGATACCCACACCGGTGTTATCGGCTCCATCTACTTGGATGTCATCTGCGCCGACTGAGGACTCTAGGAGCCGACGCTCTCCTGTCGGGCCCGGGGAGGATAGTTGAACCGATTTGTCGGTGCCGACTCGTCCTCTCGGGGCTTCGGCTCAGATGAGCTCGGCTCCTACCTCTGGCTCAGAGCCCAGGGTTTCGGCGTGGGAGGATTGGACGGTACTCCCGGGTCCATCCACTCCTTCTTCTTGTTGGTGCCATGGTGACTTCGATGCTATGAGGAGAGTTTTGTCTCCAAAGACAACATCGGCATCTGTTCAGCCTTCCCTCTCCCCTCAAGGTCCTGTGTCTGCTTCTACATCTACCGATTCCTCTAAGCATAGAGACCCCGAGCCTCAAGTTCCCCCACAGTGCGTCCCCTACTCTTCTGAGACCTCCCCAGATCCCCCCACTAAGAAGGTGCCCAGGAAGAGACTGTGCAAGAGGAGGCACTTAGACTCCCCACAGGAGTCTTTGACATCTGATACGGACTTAGATGAGTCAGAAGGGTCCCCTTGATCCCCCTCTGAGGATATCTCCTTTGCAGAGATACTAGAGATCCTTAGTCAGAGGGGCGATTGGCAGTCCATGACCCCTACTGAGGATGAGTCCGTGCTCTTGAAGGCTTTTGGGTCTCAACCTTCCACTTCTTCTTGGGTGTCTCTGCCTTACGACGAGCTCATGGAACTGATTTCTCGTAAGGTGTGGGAGTCATCGAAGGCCATGGAACCTGTTCCTCGTAAGCCCAATAAATTCATGTCTGCCCCAATGGACAAGCCATTTTTGACAAAGGGAGTGCCTGTTGATGCCATGGTGGTAGCTGCAGCCACCAAAAAGGAAGTATCTGAGACATCCACATTTATCCATCCCCCTAACAGAGATTCTAGGGTCATGGATAGATATGGGAAGCTCATGTTTAGTTCAGCGACTTTTTCTCTGTGATCACTGAACTACTTAACCCACTTTACGAGACTACAGAGAGATCTCCTCAAAGAGCTGGGAGATCTCTCCAGGGTACGGTAGCTGCAGGGGTGGCCGAAAAAGACAACACCCAGCTCACTACCCTAAACTCTGTGGTAAACTCGTCCATGCTTCTCATATCCTATGCAGCTGATGGTTCGAGAAGAGCCGCTAGTTTGGGCATTGCTCTTCGAAGACAAGCCTGGATGCGTCTCTGTTCCTTTGTGGAACCCTTTAAGTCTTCCTTTATTAATACCCCATTTGATGGCTCATCACTGTTTGGGCCCAAAGTAAAGGAAACTTTAACCAGGTGTGAGCAGGAAGGCAAGACCTTATCTGCCGTTGGAGTCCATTTTTCGACCCCTACTCGGCCCTACCCCAAGGGCCCTAGGGGAGGGAAAATATGGTTCCGAAAAGCACAGGGAGCCTTTCAGGACACGTGTAGAAACCCCCTCTAGAGGCAGAGTAGGGGGTTATAACGGAAGACTTCACCCTCGTGGGAGAGGGGGTCCGCAGCAACAGGGTGACAGGGGTCAGTTCTTCGGTCAACCCTACCAGCGCCCCTGAAAGGGTCCCGACTGTTCGGCTCTGGAGGCAGTCGGGGGTCACTTGTCTTTGTACCTAGAAGCTTGGCTAAACATAACGTCAGATACTTGGGTACAAAGCATCATTTCCAGAGGATATTTCATACCGTTGTCTTCCCCTCCCATTCCTATAAAGAGAATCCCAGATGTTCCACCCAGTCTCGGGGAACAAGCAATCGTAGAGGTCCACAGATTGCTAGTAAAGAGTCATCCAACCAGTCCCAGCAGACCAAGTTGGATTCGGAACTTACTCGAGATTCTTTTTAGTACCAAAGAAAACGGGGGACTGGAGACCTATCTTGGACCTCAGCAGACTCGACCAGTTCGTAAAGAAAGAAGTTCCAAATGGTCACTCTTCAGTCCATTCTTCCCTTCTTAGGAAAGGCAATTGGATGTGCTCCATAGATCTCAAGGACCCGCACTATCACATAAAGATGAATAGGCGCTCCAGAGATCATCTGCGTTTCCAGCTGGGAGCCAATCATTACCAGTTTCGAGCCCTGCCCTCTGGTCTCATTACAGCCCCCAGACTGTTCACCAAATGCATGGCAGTGGTTATGGCTCACCTGAGACGTCTAGGATTTCAGGTGTTTCCATACCTAGACGATTGGCTCCTCACCGCTGCCACCAGGAATCAATTGACTCAGGCAACACAACACACTCTGACACTCTGCCATCAATTAGGCATTACAGTCAACTTCGAAAAGTCTGCCTTATCGCCATCGCAGCATACCGTTTTTATAGGAGCAGAGTTAGATAACTCAACTACCACTCTACATCTCCCTGTCGAAAGAGTCTCTCTTCTCCACGAAAACATCAGATCACTGGTGTCAAAGAACAAAGCTACAGCAGCAGAGGTATTGAAGGTGCTAGGTTTGATGGCGGCAGCAATCCTGGCTATACCACTTGCAAGGATGCATATGCGAATTCTTCAATGGCTCCTCTTCGCTCAGTGGTCTTAACAGAAACTATCAATGCACCACATGATTCTCATCATGGATTCTTGCAGGAGAGACCTTCAGTGGTGGTTGACATCTCATGTCACAATCGGAAGACCCTTTGTCCCCCCCCCCCCCAGTAGCCACTGTGACCACGGACGCTTCCCTGATAGGGTGGGGGGGGCATTTTCAGGGAAAGACTGCCCAAGGCACATGGACAGATCAAGAATCACATCTGCACATCAATGTTCTAGAGTTGCTTCTGGCGTTGCAGTACTTTCAGGACTCTCTCCCTCTAGGAACTATTGCAATTCAGACGGACAACATGTCAGTAGTCTGGTACTTGAACAAGCAAGGTGGTACCCCCTTTGTCGAGAAGCCCTCAGGGTCTGGCAATGGGCTGTGTCATCCCAGCGTTTTCTGTTTGCAACGCACATCCCGGGGAAATCCAACCTGATAGTGGACAAGCTAAGCAGGGTGATATTGCTTCCTCACGAGTGGTCTCTCAAACAACAGTTTGCAGAGTTGATTTTCCGCAAATGAGGCCAGCCTTGCTGCGACCTTTTTGCCAGCCACATTAATTCAAAATGCAGAAGCTACTTTGCCCTAATACCACCTCCTGGTCATCCCCCGAGAGATGCACTTTTACACGATTGGCCCCCGGGTCTCCTTTATGCATTTCCACCCTTCCCATTAATACCCAGATTTTTACAGAAAGCAAAATCGCTGGGAAGGACCGTTATAGCCCCTTACTGGCCTCGACAGATTTGGTTTCCGTTTCTCCACCATCATCTGTTGGAAGATCCATGGATCCTGGACCCATTTCCAGACCTTCTGACGCACCCGTCAGGGGACCTTCATCCTTCACTGCAGTCCCTGAAACTGACTGCTTGGCTAATCCACTTCCCCTAATTGCCAGGCTTCATTCAATTTCAGAAGATACAAGACAAATTCTCTTGTCTTCCCACAAGCCATCTACCAGGAAATTATATGGCAGTAAGTGGAAAAGGTTCTCAGTTTGGGCCAACACTGACCCTTTCCGAGCTCCGCTATCTTCTATTTTAGAATTTTTGACAAAAATTTTTAAGGAAGGGGCAGCAGCTGCTACAGTTAGAGCTCAGTTAGCTGCCATCTCAAATTTTCACCTTGAGTTTGTTGGCTCAAATGTTATGGGCCATATATTATCTAAGACTTTTCTTAAAGGCGTTCTTCATATGAGACCTCCATTCAAAATTCCCTATTCTCCCTGGAATTTAAACCTTATGCTGCCTCAAATTATTCTTCCTCCTTTTGAACCAGCATCTTCTTGTGATCTCAAATTTTTATCCTGGAAAACAAATTTTTTTGTGGCCATTACTTCTGCCCGCAGAGTGTCAGAACTTCAAGCATTATCTATCAGACCACCCTACATGAGTTTCCATGCTGATAGAGTATCTCTCGGAACAAACCCCTCATTTTTACCTAAAGTCTGTTCTGAGTCAAATATCAATCAGGTCATTGAGCTGCCAGTCTTTTTTTTCCAACCACTCTAACAAATTGGAATACATGCTGCACAAACTTGATGTTCACAGACAGCTCAGATTTTATCTTGGCAGAACTAAGGATATTAGAAAATCAGACCGTTTTGTATCCTTCTCAGAAGCAAGAAAAGGCAATCCAGTGGCTAAAACCTTATCTAAATGGTTATCCGATTGTATATACTTTGTTTATGAAAATGCGAACATGCCATTAACACACAAACCTAAGGCTCATTCTACCAGAGCCGTCTCTACGTCTTCTGCCTTTCAAGCTAAATTGCCCCTTGACAATATTTGCACTGCAGCCACTTGGTCTAAACCTCATACCTTTATCACACATTACAAAGTAGATAAGGCTTCAAGGGACAGGTCTTCCTTTGGTTCTACGGTACTGAAGAACATACTCCCATGAGCCACCCAGGGTTGAGGGTGCGAAGGACGCTACCCATCAGTGAGAATAAACGGCGATATTTAACAACTTCACATAAAGAAGTTATGTACTTACCATAACGTTCCATGTGAGTTGTTTATCTCGCCTTTATTCTCACGTCCCTCCCTCCTTCCCCTCCTGGCTGACTGTTGACTTAGAGGCTAGTACATCTTAGTTATTCAATATTTCTTCTTCCCCTTTGGGAAGTGCTCTTGGTAGAAATATATAAAAGGGGATGTATGTGTGTGTATATAGCAGCAAACAAGATCTGAGGTAATTTCGGCAGTGCATTGTGGGATAAGGGGCTTGGTCTCGAGCTACTGGCAAACCTTGAGCTTTGCTATCAGCCGTGTTGGAGCCGAAGATCGGCTCCGAACCCATCAGTGAGAATAAAGGCGAGATAAACAACTCACATGGAACGTTATGGTAAGTACATAACTTCTTTTTTTGTTATTTTGACTGGAAGTGGTTAATCTGCAATTCTTTGTGAGCTTTACTGTGTTTTTAACCTTAAATTGAGTAGCATAGCCTAGATACAGGTTTGCTGCATCCAGAGCTGCAGCTGCATTTTTTTAAATCCTTTTTGAGGTATTCCAGCTACAAATTTTCCCTTAGTGGCACTTGTGTGATCACCTAATAGTACTCTTAGACCTTCCATTCTTTACCTTCTTAGCTGTCTCTGGCCTCTGTTCCTCAGTTTCTGACAAATATGGATGGACAATTTCCATTTGGTTGATGTGGGCATCCTGAGACAGCGTAGCAACTGCCTCATGTACATGGACAACCCTTTACTACTACCACCTAGGAACACAATTTAAGAGAGATGCAATTGCATCAAGAACCTAGAGTTATTGCTCTATTACCACAAGCCAGTATATCTGGCACTGAGAAGGCTGTCAACACAAACACCACATCTAAACAACACATCCCCTTGTATGTGGAGGTCCTCAACAAAACCATACCCAAGTAAGAGACTTCCAAGACAAAATCATATGCAAACTCCACTGCCTGCCACACCACACATAGTCCACACACCTGTTTCTCATAGCCACTAAGGCCTAAACATAAGCCCAGCATATTAGTCATAGGAGACTGCATTACGAGACAGACAGATGAACCCCTCACCAGGCTGGATAAGGAGAAAGTCAGGGTTGGTTGGTTGTTAGGTGCCAGAATATACCATATCACCCATACACTCATGTCTCTCAGCAGGTATTGTTATAGTACTGTCAAAGTCCGTGTTGGCATGAATGACTTGAGATGTACCTCCCTGGACTATATGAAGAGAGAGACATGATTGAGTTCACTGAGTATGTGTCCCAGACAGGTATGTTCCTAGCCTTAGGCAGCATTCTACAGTCACCCAGAATGATGCCTCAATACAAACAGAAAATGATTGACTTTAACAATTGGCTTAGTTTCTGGTGTCATTCCAAGGAGATCCAGTACCTGATAGCCTCGGATGACATGGTTGACAAACCACGTTGCTTTGCCAGAGATGGCATGCATCCATCTCTCTTGGGATTCAGGCTCCTGGCAAAAGCTCTTACCTACCCCATAGTGCCTTTTTTACACTGCCATGAGGTCAAAACTACCAACGTGAAAATTTCTTCAAAATGTAAATTAAAGGTCATGCTGCTAAACAGTAGGAGTCTAAACATGAAACTGCACTCATGGCAAGCATTCTTAACCCTGGAATATGCTGACAATTATGCAGTCACACAAACCTTGTTCAAAGCTATGGAAAGCACCCCAGCCATACCATGTTACTCATCTTATCATACACTCATATGTCAAACTGTGGGCAGCAAAGCAAAAGGAGTACGAGTTGCAATATATATAAAAGACATATATACCTCTAGGCTGTTGAAACAGTATAACGCACAGGAGATATCATAGCTAGCTATAGGCCCCCAACTTTGACTCAAGATGCCCACTCCACCTATCTGGACTTCTTCAAATCTATCAAGATTCAACCCTTTATCCTGTTCTTGGGCGACTTTTAACTATTCAACCATAGATTGGAAGAACTACTCATGCCAAAACACAAATGCCCAGAGATTCCTTGTTTCATCAAAGCAAATGCCTTGGATCAGCTGGTCGACACCCCCACAAGAGGTGAAAATATCTTGGACTTGGTATTAACCAACATGAGTAACCACTGCAGCATCTGTACAGTGTCATCATCCCTGGTAAGATCTGACCACAAAGCGGTCACTTTCGAAGTCAACATCTCCCCTGCCTCCACCCCCCACCCCAGCTAGGGTCAAACAAATAAACTTCTCCAAATTTGGTGAGGGAAGGTATAAACAGCTTAACAGCCCCCTCCCCCTCTGTAGGAACTGGCACATATGCCCAAACCTACACCAAAGTACTATACAAGCATTTATATAGCTGCATGGAATCAGGAATACCCGACAGGATGAAATCCTCCTCCTCAAGGAAGACTAAACTTGTCTGGTGGACAGCTGCAATAAATAATGTCTAGAATAAAAGGAAAAAAGCGCTGTCCAGGACCAAGAAGGGGCAGGTGCCTAATTGGAAGCAATCTCTCCTTAGTCTGAACAAGCAAATAAGAGCACTAGTGAAATCATCGAAAGCAAACTTACAGTCCAAACTGGTCACATCTACTAAAGACCATCATAAAACCCAATGTAGCAAGGTATCCTTATTTGACTTGGCTTTTCTGCTCTTGCTTCATAGGAATCCCCAGTAGTGTGCTTGCATATACGATATTTTCTCCCACCCGCTGTCATATTTAATATTATACACTTGCCTTCTTGAGTATAGTTTTATTTTTTTCTTCCCAACTTCTACCATACTTAAAATTATACACTTGCTTTCTTCACCACATTAAAGCACATACTGTCTTTCTAGGTGCTTTTTTTTTTTTGCTCGTCTTCCTACCTGTGTGGAGATGCGTTTTTTTTTTTTTTTGCTGGATTCTTGGGCTGTTGGGGCTTCCGAGGTCTGGTGCAACCTGCTCTGTTTGCCCTCTGCTTCGCTCCAGGCTCACTCTGCTCCTCTACCCTACCCTCATTCCCACACACCCCCTCTTTCCTTACATTTATACTTCCTTAACCCCTCCCATTCATTACCTCATCAGCACCTTTCCATTAACTGAAAAAGACATCCCTTACAAACTCCTCCCACATACTCACACTTATCTTCCTTAAGATGGTTTATATCACTAATACACTGCAACACATACAATTCCTTTTATACATTCTCACCTGCACCGCTCTATAAACAATAAAAACCTAACTATCGCAGTAGTCTGTATCCCCCCCCCCAGGCCAGAACATTCCCATTTTGGAGGAATTTCTGTCATGGATAAAAAACTTATCAAATGAAACTATAATCCTAGGAGATACAAATACTAATTGGCAAAATCTTACTTCCAACTCCCCAGCCAACAGCATAAATTTACACAGCTTTACTTGGCTTATCAAAACTACCACCCATGGCCTATCTACAGTTTCAGAATCCATTTTAGGTTGGATATTGGTTACCCACCCCCACAGTTAATCAAACTCTGGCACCTTACCCAACATACTAAGTGACTACCTCCCAGCATACACCCACAGGACTCACCCTCATATAGTCAATACACACGCCTATAAAACATCCAGAAATCTCACCCACTTTGACCAAAATAAAGTCTCAAGCATTCTAAAAACCCATAACTGGCTCCCACTAAAAACTCTCCCCCTAGACGAACCAAGTAATTACTTTAATAAGCTTTTCTTGGATACTCTTAATAGCTTAGCCCCCATACATATCAAGTGAAAAAAAGTGCATCATGCCCCATGGCTAACAAAACTGACCAAACAGTGCATCCATCATAGAGACAAGGCATGGAAAACTTGGTAAAAAGATAGAATACAACAAAATGAAATTAATTTCAAACAAGTTAAAAACAGACCCAAGAAGCTAATAATACAAGATAAAATATATATATATATATATATATATATATATATATATATATATATATATATATATATATCTTTCATCTAAGCTAACAACCTTACAAAATATTCCAAAGAAATTCTGGAAGTCAGTCTCCACCATTCTCAACCCTGGAACTCTACAGATTCCCTGTCCTGTACCTGATAAGACCCCTAATCAAATTTCCCATGACATTAATACTCACTTTGATTAATTTTTGGATGCTGGTATTAAAGACTCTTCAGTAAGCCCAAACCAATACTCCCAGAATACTAATGATCTCATACAAAATGACAGTGTACCACTCATTCCTGACAAACATTCCAATCCTTCCACAACATTTTCTATTCAACCAGTACCCACATCTCTCATATGTAAACTATTAAAAAACTCAAACCATGCTCTCTTTTCGCAGACAACATTCCCCCAGAATATTTGCAACTAGCAGCAAATGCAATTTCATATCCAGTTAGTATTCTTATAAACCACTCTCTCACAGAAGGATACATTCCACATCTATGGAAAAAAAAATGTATTACTCCTCCACTACATAAAGACAGAAACTCTCACTACCTCTCAGACTATCGCCTCATCTCTATACTTTCCCCACTATCCAAAATCCTTGGGAAGTGTGTACACACAATTACTGAAGTACCTCATTGATAATAATCTTCTGTCTCCCACTCAACATGGCTTCCGCCCAGAGCACAGCACTGTTACAGCCCTGCTCTCCTTCACCGATACTGTCAACAAAGCCTTAGATACAAGTCACCCCACTTCAGTAATCCTGTTGGATCTGTCTAAGGCTTTTGACACAGTATCACATACTAAACTTCTGATCCAATTAACAAAACTTGGCTGCGCCCCCAAATCCCTCAACTGGTTTACATCATACCTAAACAATAGACAGTCTGTAAAGTGGCATAACGTCCAGTCTGATTATCTGTCAAACAACATAGGAGTCCCACAGGGTTTAATTCTGGGACCATTACTGTTCAACATCTTTATTAATAACCTCCACAAAGTCTCTCAACTAGGTAAAGTTATCCAATATACCGATGATTCGACAATCACTACTTCAAACAGTTTCTCTGACCTCCTCACAGTTACTCAAAATGCTTTTTAAGAGATTGAATCATGGCTAAACAATTCACAACTGCTACTAAACGCCAAAAAAACAAAACTTCAGTTATTTTCTCTCTATTTTCAAAACCACCAGATATAGATTTCAAAATCTTATCTAAAGACGGAACTGAAATAGAAATAGTAAAATCTGCCAAAGTACTAGGCATAACAGTTGACAACAAACTCACCTTTGAAACACACATTCTCAACGTAATAAAGAAAAGACGCTTTAAACTTGGCAAACATTATCATCATAAACTTTACATGAACAAAAACACCAAAACAAAACTGGCAAGTACCTTACTTATCCCTGCTCTACTTTATGGTAGTGCCATCTTTACTAACCTTCACTCATCCCTCAGCAATAAACTTCAGTCTTGTTAGTATAAAAGCTAAATTCGCCTCAGGAAAGCCTAACCGCTCACACCACTGACAAGCAATCTCTGAACTGGTTGGATTTCCCAAACTATCTTTGCTGCACCCAACTAATGCTAGCCCATAATTTATAAACCAAATACCTACCCAGCACTCTCATCAATACTAGAAACTTGTATTCCTTCATGTACTGTAATATCCTCTAACAGATTGCTACTAAGTGTAACCAAGCCCAATAAAAGAGCTGGTCAATGCTTGTTCTCCCATAGCATTGCTAAAAATGCAACAGCTTACCCTGCCATATTACCCAAATAGACTGTATAATGACATATAAAGTAGCACTAAAAACTTACTTCCTATGTAACCTCAAATACCATTGCAAGTCAAACAAACCACCATGAAGCCTTCACTACTTATTTCTAACCCAGTTCCATAGTTCAAAATAACTTTTACCCTGACAGCAACACAGTTCTATTACCGCTATAGCTGTTCGGCAAGAACTGCCGTGTTTTATTTCATGCAATGCCAAAAATAAACTTAAGCTTTGTACTATACTACCAACTTTTATCTAAGTTTATATAAGTTCTGCTACATACTGATAAGTTTTATATTTTCTATGTATTCTACTTTAATAATTTAATTTTTGCATATTTCTACTTTTAAAAATTTTTTGTTGTGTCTGTATTTTTATTTGACCGTATTAATTGTGGAGCTTTTTTTCTCTTAGCCACCACTGAAAATGGGTTCCTGTTCCAGTGGACTTTCCCAGTCAACAAATGTCAATAAATAAATAAGGTCTTCTTCACGTATGTCCACAGTCTCAAAGAAAGCACCCAGATCTGCTCAGAACTGGTATTTAAGGACACCACATACACACGCCGTAGAGACAGGTTGAAAGAAAACTTCACCCTTCTGTCCCTCCCATCAATAAAGCAGGACATCCCCAGCACCTTCCTCCTTCCCCTTATCTCTAGGGAGCAAGTCATCACTGTCCCCTCAAAGGCAAAAAATACAGCCTTCATGGGACCCAATAACATCCCAGGCTGTCTCCTACATGAACTCCGGCAGGAACTTGCAGCACCATTAGACACCCAATTTAACCAAAGCCTGAGTACCGGCTTCATCCTGGCTGAGTGGAGGACAGGCATTGTTATCCCTCTGCACAAAGGTGGAGCGTCCACTGGTCCAGGAAATTATACACTCGTCAACCTAACTAGCCTGATTTGCAAGGCCATGGAGCGGATTATCATGGACCTCATTACCCAGGACATTGGCAATCTCCAAATGCTCGATCCCACACAGTTTGGCTTTGTCAAGGAGAGGTCATGCCTGTTAAATTTGGTTGACTTCTTTGAGACAGTCACCAAAGCCGTGGACAAGGGGAAGACTGTGCACAAAGCCTTTGATACTATTCCCCACTCAGGTATAATAAACTCTTACAACTGGGCATCAGTCCATATGTTAGCAGATAGGTAGCAAACTGGTTCACTGATGGAACCTGCCTTGTCAAAATAGGGGAAGTCACCTCAAGCAGTAGACCCATAACAAGCAGTGTACCCCAAGGATTGGTCTTGGGGCCCCTGTTTTCTGGGATATACTTTTCGGAGGTGCAGGCCAAAAGCAGTGGGCTACGGCTGACCAAGTTAGCAGATTACTGCAAGCTGGGTGCTGACATCAGTTCCCCTAGTGATGTGAACATCCTCCAAGTGAGTCTCACCCAAATAGATGACGGGTGCCAGAAACATGACCTCAAACTGAATGCCAAAAATGCATCATCATCCCATTTGGGGAGAGTGACGTCCCCACAGATTATCACATTAATA
>NC_056728.1:194791969-194793228 GCF_019279795.1 Protopterus annectens | reverse complement strand
AAAAAAAAAAAAAAAAAATTTTATCTTTCTAGTGCCTTTAGTTAAAATTGGGCTAATTGAAATATGCTCATTCAGGCCTGGCCAGTTCCTGGCATTCAAACATAATTGCCAGTATAATTCTCTTTTCTCAAGTAATAGTGACCATGCACCACCCCTCATGTTGGTACTGATATTGTCTATAATAAAAAATTGGAACTTCTGGTCCTTATACTCCAAAACATGTTTGCTAAGAGAATTTGTTTCTTTTTTATTCCTTATGTCATATAGGTGTTCTTATATGCGATTTTTTTAACTTTCTATCAGTCTTGCCTATGTAAAAGCAAGAACAGGTGGTACACTTGGCACAGTAAATCACTTTCTCCAAATTACAGTTGTATTTCTGATTGATTCTGATTTCAATATTATTAATGTCAAAAATATTGCCTTCTTTAATGTAACTTCAATAGTTACATCTGCCACATTTGTTCATAGAACCTGACCTGTGGTTTGGGTAAGAGTTACTACTCTCAAATATGTTTTTCATATTCTTGCCTTTCCTATATACTATAACAGGTTGCGGTCCTGTTAGTGGTCTGATGTTCTTGTCATGTCTCAAAATAGACCAGTTTTTTGTTAAGATGTTTCTTACTATGTAACTATATTGAGTGAATACAGTGATGGAAGAAGTCTTATAATCATTCTTACTTGCAACATTGTCAGTTTCTTGATTACTGGTGAAAGGCCCACTGTCAGTCATACTACAAGAAAGTAAAAGTACATAAAACCCTCTTGTTAACCACCTCAATCATTATATCACTTACGAACTTACAAGGATAGCCTCTTTTCTGAAACATATTTTTCAAGTTGTCACTCACATTCATCTAAAAATTCATCAATACCAGATACCATACGGGCTGCACGCACAAACTGTCCCTTAACTATTGCTTTCTTTTGTTTGACTGGGTGTGTACTAGAAAAATGCAATAGTGAGTTTGAATACTTGCTTTTCCTAAAGATTTTTGAAACAAACCTCTTATTTTCATAATCCTTTTCCAGAAAGACGTCTAAAAAAGGAAATTTTGTCAAGGTCTCTGGTATAGGTAAACCTTAGAAATTCTGTGGTGGCTCCAATATAATTTATAAAATCATCAATAGCATTTACAGGTCCATCCCACAGAACAAACATATCATCCAAAAACCTGGTGTAAAATTTGATGTGCTCAAATCCATTCCCTAACTACAATATTTGCATATAAACCACTACATGCAGACCCCATAGC
>NC_056728.1:194776969-194786969 GCF_019279795.1 Protopterus annectens | reverse complement strand
TCCAAAGTCTGGGTCTGGCCTTGGCTGGTGTCGCACTTCACCCGACGTCATAGCTGCAGTTCTTTGGGTATAAAGGCATCAGCCGACGCCATTTTCCTCAGTGTTTCTTGCCCCAGATGCCAGGTGCCCTCTAGGAAGGCTAAATTTGGATAAATGCAAATGGTTCCAAATAGTAGAGAGCAAACAAAAAATAAGCATGTATGTACATATATACAAACAAATACACCATAATAGATTCCCCCAGCTAGCTACAAGATGGGCAAATACCCTAGGAGTACCACAGAGGGGAAGGAGGGTGGGTAATCCTGACTGCAGATGCATGCCTATCGGACATCTACATTTATGGTAGGTACAAAACTGTACTATGTCCTTCAAGGATGCATCTGCAGTCCTTACAAATGGGTAGAATACCATAGCCAAACTGGGGCAGGAGGAGAAATAAGATTATGGTGAGTTAAGATCCCTTGCAAAACAGCAGTGGCAAAACCTGCTCGGGATCTGGAGTATAAAGGTAAATTATAATGCTTGGCAAATGTATGCACGGAGCTCCAAGTAGCAGCCTCTAAAATGTCTTTTGTAGCCACTCCTCGTAGAAAAGCTGTGGTAGTGGCTGTAGCCCTTGTAGAGTGAGGCCTGATGTTTTCTGGAGTTTTCTTCCCATGGTAGGAGTAACAAAATCTAATGCAATTTCCTATCCACTTAGAGATTGTCTGTTTTGAAATTGCTTTTCCTTCCATTCCTGTTGCATATGCTACCAGTAGCTGGTCAGTTTTTCTATTGCCCTTGGTCCTGTCCAGGTAGTAGCGTAATTGTCTATGTACATCCAAGGTATGCAACAGTCTTTCTCGCCTGTTCTGTGGGTTGGGGAAGAATGTAGGTAGGTGGATAGCCTGATTTAAAGATACCCTGGAGACCACCTTTGGCATAAAAGTAGAATTTGTTCTCATGGACACTATCTTGATGGAAGATCAGGAAGGGCTGTACTGCCATTAATGCCTGTAGCTCAGATACCCTTCTTGCTGAAGTGATTGCAAGCAGGAAAGCAGTTTTCCATGATAAGTATTGTAATTCTGCTGTTGCTGCTGGTTCGAAAGGAGGGAGTGTCAACTTTTCTAGCACAAAGTTCAAGTCCCATGCTGGCAATGGTGGCTTCCTAGGTGGTTTTACATTTTTAATTCCTCTCAGAAACTGCCTGAGCAGAGGATGTGAGAAGACTGGAGGATCCAAGTTGTATTCTGCTGAAATAGCTGATGCATGAATCTTAATGGAAGAATAGGACAGGCCGTTGTGGAAGAGCTCTGCCAAGTATTCCAGGATGTTGGCTATGTTTACCAGTGACACATTTTCTCCTTTTGCAGTACTCCAAATGTGATATTTTTTTCCATTTTGCTGAATAATTTTTTCTTGTTGAGGGTCTGCGAGCCTCCAAGATAATGTCTTTAACCCTTTGGGATAAATTTGGGTTATTTGGTCTTATGCAATGTTCCAGGCAGTCAGCTGTAGTGTTTTCAGGTTTGGATGCAGGGTGTTGTAGTTGTTCTGTGTTAACAGTAAGGGAACTAGCGGTAGAGGCCATATTTGTTCCCAAGACATGCTCCTCAGTAATGGGTACCAATGTTGCCTTGGCCAGTCTGGAGCTATCAGGATGATCCTTGGACGGTCCTCTTTGATCTTCAATAGCACCTTGTGCATCAAAGGAAGTGGTGGGAATGCATATGCTGTCAGGTTTTTCCAACTGAAAGATAGGGAGTCCACTTTCCAAGCAAGTGGGTGGTACGTCCTTGTGCAGAATTTCTTCAGTTGGTGATTGCGTGGGGATGCAAATAAGTCTATTTCTGGTAGTCCCCATTTTCTTGTAATGGTTTTGAAGATGTCCGGATGCAGCATCCATTCGTGGGCATCCGTGGTAGTTCTGCTTAGTATGTCTGCTAGAATGTTTTCTTTTCCTGGTACAAAAATTGCTTGTAACTGAATGTTGAAGCTCAGGGCCACATTCCAGAGGTCCATTGCCATCCGGCATAGAGGGTACGAATGTGTGCCTCCCTGTTTGTTGATGTACCACATAACTGTGGTGTTGTCTGTCCTTATCAACAGTTGACCTTGTCGAAGAAATGGTCTGAATGTCTGAATTGCCAGTTTTACTGCCAGCATTTCCTTTTGATTTATGTGTAGGTGCAGCTGGTCTTGAGTCCATAAGCCTTGTATGCACTTGTCCAGCATGTGGGCCCCCCAACCGAGGTCTGAGGCGTCCATTGTGATGGTCTGGCTTGGTTGAGTGCTGTGGAAGGGCAGTCCTTTGTTTGATTGACAGGCCTGAGCCCACCATTGGAATTCTTGCTTCAGGCATGGGATTATTGGAATTTGGGTTTCTAGGCTGTGCTTGTGCTGAGACCATAAATTCCTTAGGTACCACTGTAACTTTCTCATATGCAGTCTGGCATGTGGAACCAATATTATGCAGGATGCCATGAAACCCAAGGCTTGCAGGACTTTTCTTGCTGTTAGCTGGTTCTGCTTTGTTAATGCCAAGAAGTAGAGAGGGAGTTGCTCCTGTTTTTCTGCTGTTAGGAATGCCATTTGTTTTGATGTGCCCAGCTCTGCACCCAAAAAGGTTATCCTTTGGGATGGTATCAGCCTTGACTTTTTGATATTGACTGTGTAT
The DNA here is from genome assembly GCF_019279795.1 of Protopterus annectens. Classification (NCBI taxonomy): domain Eukaryota; kingdom Metazoa; phylum Chordata; order Ceratodontiformes; family Protopteridae; genus Protopterus; species Protopterus annectens. The sequence continues at coordinate 194,784,307 of NC_056728.1, read as the reverse complement.
CCCAGGGCTTGCAGTAGATAAATGACCCTTTTCAAGTCTTCTGCTAGCTTGTTTTTGTTGTCCGCTTGTAACAGGCAGTCGTCCGGGTAAGGGTAGATTTGGATTCCCTGAAGCCTGCAATGAGCAATTACTGATGCCAGGCATTTCGTGAACACTCTGGGCGCAGTAGATAAGCCAAAGGGCAATGCTGAGAATTGATAATGCTCTGATCCTGCAAGAAATCTGAGTTATCTTCTGCAATTTGGTCGTATGGGGATGTGCAGGTATGCCTCCTTGAGATCTAGAGTTACCAGCAAAGACTCCTTGCCCAACATGGGAAGAAGCTGCTGTAGGGTCAGCATTTTGAATTTTGGGACAATGAGGTATGTGTTTAAAGCGGACAGGTCGAGAATAGGTCTCCATTGGTTTTCTTTTCTTGGTACCAGGAAGAGCCTGGAGTAAAATCCTTGGCCTTGCTCCATAGATGGTACTTTTTCTACAGCTCTCATCCTTAGTAAGTGAGTTATTTGTTTTAGAGCTTCTGCCTTTTGATTTGGAGGTAGGTTTGGCATTCCTCTCTTCCTTGGTAGAGTATGGAAGTGAAACCTGTAACCTTGGTCTATTGTCTGCAAAATCCACTTGTCTCCTGTGATGTAATGCCAGTTTACTGAAAATAAGGCTAGCTTTCCGCCTAAGGGTGCTTCTAGTTGTTCCCTGGTAGGCGGTGCCAGAGCCAAGTCACTGTGATTGTCCTGTAGTAGTGGTGGTGGCTGTATCTGTGGCTGTACCTCGCTGGTTGTTAGCCTGCCACTGACGTCCCCCTGTAAGCACCTCTGGATTGACCTCTGCCTCTTGAGCGCCTATTCCTGCCTCTCTGAGCTCTGGAGGTGTCTGGAAAGGACCAATTCTTGGAGGGCCAATTCCTGCTAAACCTTGGAGGTTGGACCTGTAACAAATCTTTGACTGTCTGGACAGATTTTGCCTTCTCTTCCATCTTCTTCAGCACCTGTTGTGCAGGAGAGCCAAACAAATTGATCTTGTCCATGGGAGCATCTAGTAGCTAAGATTTGACATGGTCTGGTAAGGCCTGCTCTTTTAACCATGCATGTCTTCTGATCACTGTGCCAGTCATGGGCTGATCTAAAGGAAAACTACAGTGCATCATAGCCGCATTTTAAGGAATGATTACTGACCTGCTGAATGTTATGTACCATTTCCTGAACAGATTTTTTGTCTAATGGTTCATCTGAGGACAGCTTTTTAGTTAACTGGTCTAACATAAATTCCTGATACTGGGTCATGTGGAATTGACAGTTCAAGGCCCTAGCTGAAAGAGTAGAAGAAGTGTAAATTTTTTTACCCCATCTCTCGAAGGCCCTGGATTCCCTTTCAGAGGGGAGGGGGTTTTTGGCAGAGGTAGCTGCTACAGCCTTAGGTCCCTGGGAGATAGTTTCGGGATCTGCAAAGGGAGCCTTATACAAATGATAATGTGTGTCCGGGACCCTGTAGTATCTATCGGGCTTAGCAGGGGCCGGAGGAAGTGAATCAGGAGCAGTACAAGCATCATTAAATGCATCATCTACAACATTAAGAACTGGAGGGATGGCTAAAGGCCTATGCTGTGGTAAATGCAGAAAGGTTCTAAGCCTTTTTCTAGAGTCTGAAAAATCCTGGCCCTGCCACTGAAATTGTTCCCTCATAGCATGTAAGGTTTCCCCAAAGGAAAATTCCTCAGGCGGAGAGGCAGAAGGAATGGACTCCAGCGTCAGAGTCTTCATAAGGGGAGAAAGGGCCCTCTGGAGGGTTTGAATTATCTGAATCATCAGAGGAGTCATCTGTAGAAACTGGCTCAGGGGGCTCTGCTCTAGGCCTCTTCTCTGGAGGTGGGCGAGAGGCCCTGTCTGGGAGAGGTTGGGATCCCCGGATCAAAGAAATGAGATCCTCTGCTAGACTGAGCATTGTGAACTAGAGCTAGGCCTGTGAGAGGGGGTCTTAGCAGGCATAGTTTTGGTAGATTTAGCTGCTTTAGCCCTGGCAAAGGCCTTAATCGACATGGTTGCTGGAGGCCTAGCAGCTCCACGTGCAGGGGTTGAAATATCCAAGGGGATAGTATCAGATAAATCCTGGGAACCTGGAAGAGCAGGTGGGATTTCAGTAGCCGATTCCACCAGGTTGAATGAGGCCTCGGTAGAAGGTAAGCTTTCGGCTGAAGGAAGAACCGCGAGCTCGGTTTCAGCTGAAACCGAGACACTCGCGGTTGGCTTAACCGCGGTTTCGGCAGAAACCGCGGACCGCGAGTGTCGGTCCTTTTCCTTGCGCTTTTTAGATATTTGCGTAGTCGGAGGATCCGACGGCATAATGTAAGCAAAACCGGAGCCGAAAAACTCCTCAGCAAATTCCGACCGACGTCCAAGCGTCCGCCGGTTAAAAGAAGCACAGGCTAGACAAGCTGCTACGTCGTGGTCTGGGCCTAAACAAGGTAAGCAGTAAGAGTGGAAATCTTTATGAGGTATTTGTTTCCCACAAGTTAAACAGTTATTCACTTTTTCTGACATCGGCTGAGGCAAGAAAGAGTCCCCAACGGGGTACTTAGCTTTTTAGAAGTCTTCGGTAGCAGTAATCTCTGGTTCTGACCGACCGGCACTTGAACAGCTTCTGCTTCGGGCGCTACATGGCAAGAAAGACTGAGGAAAATGGCGTCGGCTGATGCCTTTATACCCGAAGAACTGCAGCTATGACGTCGGGTGAAGTGCGACACCAGCCGAGGCCAGACCCAGACTTTGGAATCCGGCCAACCGAAGGGCTGCCTGACGACAGGACAACCCATTTGTAAGGACTGCAGATGCATCCTTGAAGGACATGCTCTCTGATCTGCTTTCCCTCACTCAAACCTCCTTTAACCTCACTGAGACTTGACTTTCTAACAATCAACTCATCCTAAACCCCAAAAAGACTAAACTCCTTCTATTCTTACCAAAAACTTTACACACTTTAAAATCCTCTTTCACCATCTCATCTCTTAACACCATCATCTCAGTTGAACCCCACACTAAACTGCTTGGAGTAATCATGGATGACCAACTTAAATTTACCTACCATGTACAGTACTGTATAAAGAAAACCCACCAAAAGCTTGCCTACTTTACAGAAATAAAAGTTCCTCACCCCTAACTCTACAATCTCACTTGCCCAAGCCTATTTGCTTCCCGACCTCTTATATTGCTCCAAGTCCTTACTAACTTACAATCCTCTCTTTTATCTAAATTGGAAACTACATATAACAAAGTTGTCAGATTTGCTGCAAACATGCAACCTAAATCTCACCACTGTCTTGCTCTCCAGAATCTTGGCTGGTTAGAATTTCCTAACCAACTCAGCTACTCTCAACTTCTCATAATCCACAACATCCTTAATAAGCCCTCTTCCTGCCCCACTCCATCTTCTCTAGTTTCTCTCTATAATCCACTTCACCTTCTTAAAAGTGCTGACCAACGCCTCTAACAGATTCACATGCCTAAACAATTTTATGGACAAATCCTTTACTACTATCTTCCAGCTCTCTCATGGAATAAGCTTCCTTTGGCTCTAAGAAATATCACTCATGCCCAAGTTATCAAAACATCACTCCGACAATACCTACTTAGCTCTAGGAAATCTCAAGTGTAACCACCCCACCTAAATATTTCCTTCTTCCACAATCCCACCTTTCCTCCTTTTTCCGCCCATTTTCTTCCCCGCCCTCACTTTCCTCTCCACTTCCTTCCTTCCCTACTAACATCCAACCTCCTCCTAACTTTGCGTGTATTATAACATTTCTACTTCTCTCTACCTCACTCCTCCTACTCCTGCCCACTTATCTTACTCTTATTCTTCCTTTTCCTCCTTAATTTCTGTCTCTTTTTCTTAAGTTATACTCTCTATTAACTAATTCCAAACTCTCATGCTTATTCGCCCTGCACTAATCCAATTTCCATTACATCTTTATCTTATCTGAATTCTCTTCCTCACTAATATCTCTTCTCTAACTTTAACTGGCCTGAATACTTCCTCTAAAATATTTTCTATACTACTGATACTGTGTACTCATTTAAATCGCATGAATTTAGTATAGCTTCACTTGTTCTACTTGTACTAGGAAACTCCTTAGTTTCATGCTTTGACTTGTCAACTGGATCATTATTTGCCTTTGGTTTTGCAAATGTTTAACTTGCACTATTTGTTAGTCTGATATCTATCTAGTGTATTACTTATTAACTGCTGTTTTATGTTAACTCTGGAGCGTTTCTCCCTAGGCCTCTGTTGAAAACGGACATACCCTGTCAACAAATTTCAAATAAATATATATACATACACACAACCACATATACATGTGTGGATCCCCTTCAGAAGCTCAAAGTTTAAAAACTTTGAAACTTCAAATGGCTGAGATCTTAAGATCGAAGTTTTGAAACTTCAAACGTTTTGAATGGAGATTGCCAAACAACATGGAACAGGATATTTACCATTTTCCTCACTGTAGTGTGATCTCGGAGTTGTTACAGTTATTTTGCAAGGGGTGTGGGGGATGCAGGGGCACTTCATCCCTGCAAAAACGTAAAAAAAAAAATGTATTTTATTTTTTATTTTGTTTTGAAATTTCAAAACTTCGATCTTCTGGTCTTGGCTGTTTGAATTTTGAAGTAGATCCATTTATATATGTCTACTTAATGGGTTCCAGGATGTTTAACATCTGACATTCATAGCCTCTCACTAGAAAATCATTCTCTAATTTGTTCAGGTTTCTCAAAAATGGTTCCATCTCTGTGGTAATTCTAGCTCATCTTGGTTTTTGTAGGATGTAGACTTTTTACCGTGGAGTAATAAGCCTTGTTGGTTTTTTGAATAGATCAGTGGTAATTCTGTTATTGTTACTGTCCTTGGAAATCTGTCTAAGAAAGTGGTTGAAGTATAGCTATGGGAAGAGGTAAACTTCAGGAAGGAGGTTGTTTGATTGAGTTAAGTGAAAACATCTCCAAGCTGCAATTTGTCACCTTCCCGCACAATAAAGATGTCATCAATAAAACATAAATAGCATGTGTTAGGCTGCATGCAGTCTGTGTTAAACACACAGTCCTCCTTCCACTTGCCCAGGGCTATGTTAGCTATGCTGGGAGCCATGGCAGCCCCCATTGCTATATCAGTTTTCTGTTTGTAGCGTTTGCCATTGAAAGTAAAAAAATTTAAGTCCAGTACAAGATTAATGAGCTTGCTTAACTTTTGCAGTTGTGCCTGTGTACTTTGATTATGCCAAGTGCATTTACTTATATATATTATTTGATTGCCAAATGGACTAAGGTTGGTATATTTCCAGCCATGTAGTATATTGTCTTGGATAAAGTCACAGACTTTAATCACAACAAAATAGTCTCTGCTAGGTTAGCAACCAAAGCGTGAATGGACTCGGAACAAGGAATAGAAAAACACAATTTATTGAAGTACTCTATACAACGTGGTAAGCGCTTTCATCTGCAAAGCAGACTTCTTCAGACCACTAAACATCAAAATAAGGAACATATTTAAAAACTTTTTGGCGCCAGAATTCATTGATAATTGAATAATCACTTCCTATTTAAAGTGCCAATGCAAGTAATATTTAAACACCATAATAAAATACTTTTCCTCCGATGATTAAAAATTTTATACACAATAAAAATACAATTAATAATAACATTAAAATACCAAAATTGTAATAAATGAATTGACTGTACTAATATATAAAAACTGTAAAACATAAATGCTATAAAATATACATAATATATTTGATGTATACATAATGTATTAGCTATAAATACAACTCTGCCTGGAAAAATACTGAAAATCAAACTGCACTGAATAAATACTGCTCAAAGTGAGAATAATGTCATACACAATCATATGTATATAAAATTTGATATAAACACATACAAAATAGTGTGACTAAGAAATTAAATATTTTGCTAACTTTCCATATCACACAAACTACAAGTGATATTGTATCTATTCAAAATTGATATATCAATACATCTTATAATAACTGTAAAAAAAGGTTTAATAGAAATGAATTCATTAATACCAGGGAATTTTGTGGCATTAGTCATCATCTGCCACATACTTTCCCTTTTCGCAAGGAGTGCTTTAAAATTACCACCCTGTGGTGTAATAACTACCTGATCAATTATGGCAAATCTAAATGTATGGGTATCACCATGTTCCTTTAAATGTCTATACAAGGCATTTTTGGTGTCATGCACCTTAATCCTATACAAATGCTCATAAATCCGCTTTCTAAATTGCCTTTCAGTTTTCCCAATATAGAAGGCTGTACAGGACATACATTTAGCAAGATATACTATGTTGGTACTATAACAATTCCCTTTCTTAAATCTGATGCAAGTCTTATTGATGTCATTCAACTTGCATCCCTTGCTCTCGTTTATAGCAAAGCATTGTCGACATGAGCCACATTTTTTGGTAGATGCATCCAATTTCTTGTAATTCAAGTTTTTTGCACTCTCCAATATTCTTTTTACATTAAACCCCATTTTGTATACACAACAAGGTCGTTCACCTACTATATTTCTCACTTCATCATCAACAGTTAAGGTGTACCAATGTCTAAACAATATATTTTTAATTTCATTGACATGCGGAGAAAACATTAAGACACAAACTTTGTTAGTCTCAAGCCTATCAATATTACATGACTGGATGTCAGTGTTGTAATTGTAGACTGTTCCTAATATCGGAGGGTATTTTTTTACCCCATTCATTAGTAACATAAAGAGCAACATTATTCAATAGAGATATAGGATAATCCCTATTGATGAACATATTCTTAATAAAATTTATTTCTTTGACCATTGTCTCATAACTGGAGGACATCGTAGCCGCCCGTATACATTGTCCTTTAAAAATGTTTCTTAATATATGTTTGGGATGATTACTTGAATATTCCAAATACCCATTGGAAAAAGTTTCATTTCTAAAAATTTCTGACTGAAACCCAGAATCCGTGTGTCTTATAAAAGTGTCCAAATAGGCAATGCCTTCATTGTTAACTTTGTGAGTAAATTTCAAAAAAACTATTGGACTGGTTAAAAAATACCATGAATTCATCCAAAAGTTCACTCGGTCCATCCCATAACAGGAACATATCATCCAGGAACCTTGTGTAGTATACTACATGTTGAAAATATGTACAGTTAAATAAACACTGGTTCTCCCATTCCAACATTACTAAATTCTCAAAAATGGCAGCACACAAGGCCCCCATAGCCACACCTTGTGTCTGTTTAAAATACTCCCTTTCAAAATAAATGAAGTTATTATCCAATACCAATT
>NC_056728.1:194751969-194771969 GCF_019279795.1 Protopterus annectens | reverse complement strand
CTGCCAGCTACAGTTTGGGTTCTTTTACAAAAAAGCAACAAGGCACAGCACATCTAACACTGAATCCCCTGACTACAAGATTCTACTTTCTTTTATCAAATTGCAAGAGACATGTACAGTGAAGTAGCAAATACAAGTTAACTCTGCTGTCTATATCATTATTTGGCAACTGAGCTATCGCTCCATTAATTTAGTTGTTAGCAAGGCTCGCATCCTCTTTTTGGTTAATTGTTTGCAAAAACAATTGCAACTGCTCAGGCAACGTCTGTGACTGCACCCCCACCCCTACTTTAATAGTTTATTTATTGTTAACTGATTTAATTTGGGCTAAGAATGAGTTTGCATGTCCCCAATTAATAAATTATAACTTTTACATACATAATTTTAAATGGTTATCTTTACCATCACTTATGCTAAAGTCATCTGCTTAGGCTGATTATCTCTGCCAGCATCACCCTCCCATGCCTAATTACCCAGCCACTCCCAGACCCTTTTATTTATTGGTACTTTTTCATTAAACCCCTACCAGTTCGTGCTGCTGTATTTCGCCAGTATTTCAGTGCTGGACACAAGTTTGTGGTTGACAACTACTTCTGTACAACTGGCTGACAAGTGTCTATTGTCATGTTAGGTTAAGTGTACAGGACCATGTGGTCATTGCAGAAGTAGCTGCAGTCCAGCAGTCCACCGTTAAACCCCTACCAGTTGCGGCAGTTCTTTTCATTTTTTTTATACACATGCTTTGGACATACCATGGAACACAGTGAAGACAGTCACCAAAGGTGGAAAAAATATGGGACAACAGTGACATTGCAAAGAACTGGACGTCTCTCCAAAATTGATAAAAAGACAAGATGGAAACTGGTCAGGGAGCCTGCCAAGAGACCTACAGCACCACTGAAGGAGCTGCAGGAATTTCAAGCAAGTACTGATTGTGTACTACATGCGACAACAATCTCCCGTATTCTCCGTATGTCTGGCCTATGGGGTAGGGTTGCAAAACGGAAGCCTTTTCTTATACAGAAGAACACCCAGCCCTGGCTAAAATTTGCAAAACAATGCATCAAGTCTCCCAAAAGCATGTGGGAAAATGTGTTATGGTCTGATGAGACCAAGGTTGAACGTTTTGGCCACAATTCCAAAAGGTATATTTGGTGCAAAAACAACACTTTGCATCATCAAAAGAACGCCAGCCCCACGGTGAAGCATGGTGGTGGCAGAATCATGCTTTGGGGTTGCTTTTCTTCAGCTGGAACTAGGGCTTTAGTCAAAGTGGAGGGAATTATGAACAGTTGCAAATACCAGTCACTTTTGGCCCAAAGCCTTTAGGCATCTGCTAGAAAGCTGAAGATGAAGAGGAATTTCACCTTTCAACGTGACAAAGACCCCAAGCATACATCCAAATCAACAAAAGAATGGCTTTACCAAAAGAAAATTAAAGTTTTGGAATGGCCATGCTAGAAACCAGACCTTAATCCAATAGAAAATCTGTGGGGTGACCTGAAGAGGGCTGTGCACAAGAGATGCCCTCGCTATCTGACAAATTTGCAGCGCTTTTGCAAGGAAGAGTGGGCAAATGTTGCCAAGTCAAGATGTGCCATGCTGATAGACTCCTTCCCAAGAAGACTGACTGCTGTAATTAAATGAGAAGGTGCTTCAACAAAGAATTAGTTTACGGATGTACAAACTTATGCAACCAGCTTATTGCACATTTTTTAATTTTTTATATTTTTTCTCCTAACAGATTTGTTTGTTTTTCAATTGAACTGCACAGGTTATAGGTCACATTAAAGGTGGGAAAAGTTTTGAAATGATTTACTGTGGTCTTATTTTTTAACAGGGGTGTGTACACTTTTTATATCGACTGTATATATGTGTGCGTGTGTATATATATATATATATATATATATATATATATATATATATATATATATATATATATATATATATACATATACACACACACACACACACACACATATACACACACACACCAATACCACAAAAGCACTTTACTTATAGCTACTACTTTGGACTACTGTGTGGAATATTTTCAATCCATATAGATCGTTAATCACTGTATATTAATCAGTTCAGATAATGGTAGTAGAAGTAGCAAATCTAAGCTTGTCCTAAGTAAAAAAACAATAATAAAAAATATATAATTTGAAATATAGTACAGAATTAAGTATTCAAAAGTAATCCAAGTTAGCCAGTCTTTTTCCAGTCGAAAATCCTTAAAGTACACAGAAAAGCGATCCAAATAAAACAAAACAAAAAATAGAGTAACAGTTTCCTCACAAGCTTTCTAACTCGTGTATGTATATATATATATATATATATATATATATATATATATATATATATATATATATATATATATATATATATATATACACATACATATATACATATATATATATATATACATACATATATATATATATATATATATACATATATGTATGTATATATATATATATATTTACTTATATACACATGCATACATATACTTTTTGTCAGGCAAGGGAGTGGTTTATTGTGCTGTCAAACAAAGTGTTATTGATATACATGTTAAATTCACATCCCTTCCCCTATCATCAGTGTGACATTCGAGCTGGTCATGCCCTACTTTTTTTGTTTCCATCATCATACATTTTTTTCTTTTTCTTGTTCTTTTTTTCCACTTTATTCAAAATGGAACCTTCCCAGCTCCCCTTCCACAGGAAGTCTGGTGTCATCCGCCAGCGGTGCCTCACTGTCAGCCTGGCTACCAGTGCTCACCTCTGCCCTTGCAGTCACTCTGTCCAAGATAACATAAGTACCCACAAGCAGCTCTGGTTCACATTCAGCCTCACTGCTACAAGGTAGCTCCCTCCTTGAAGTAACCACCTCACCAGACCTGCCTGCAAGTGTGCAGTCTGTGTGGGTCCCTCCCAAGCTACCAGACCCACATGCTTGTCTCCAAGCCTAACTGCTTGTAACTGCATGAGAACACAGTACTGCGTTATCAAAATCATGCCCTATCAGGACATCTGCAGGGATATCCGCAAACACACCTACTTGCTGGCTTCCTTTTCCACCCTTCCAGTCAAGGTGAACCCTAGCCAAAGATATTTGGAATGGGGACCCTCCTAAAGTTCTGACTGGAGTAGACTGCCTAGGCAAGTATTGCTTCTCTGTAATCATTCGAGGCTTCACAATGGTTATGTCAGAGGCTGTGTCTTCTCTTAGCAATTGTCTCTTTGCCATTCACTAAGATAGGATACAACTTCCTATGGTAGTTAGGTATCCTTGTCGTCTCAAGACAAGCTACTGCTGGAATTTTGTCTTTCTCACTTACTGTCTCTCTCTCACCGTTTGTTCCCCCACCTTGCCTCTGTGGACATCTATCTGCGACATGGCCCCACTAGTTGCATTCAAAACATTTAACCCTAGGTCCTGGACATGTACCTGGACTACTGGCTTCCCCTGCTACTGGCAGATTCTGTTGTTGAACTTGTCAGACTATCCTACAATATTGTTTTAAAGTATTTCCTGTGATTTCTGAACTCTGTAATGTCATTGTGTTGAAATAAGTATTGCCTTGTGTTTTTATTAATTTATAAAATATTAACCTTTCAAATGTGGCCGTTTTGTGTAGAGATAATTAAAGCTCTGGAGTACTTGCATGTATTTGGTGATACTGTACAAAGCCACTCCAATAGCCTTGATATTCATCACACTTACTAATTGGACGATAATGATATTTCACAATAAAACTGGATACCCTTTGGTAAGGGCCTTTACAGTAGCTGATAAGGGTAGTTGGTGGCAGTAGATTACCACCTTATAGCCTGTGCGGAAGGGGGCACAGCTGGAGAACCTGTGCCAGCCATCTGCAAGTGTGTCTGTGTGTTTGTATATAAACCAAGTGTGTGTGTGTGTGTGTGTGTGTGTGTGTGTGTGTGTGTGTGTGTGTGTGTGTGTGTGTGTGTGTGTGTGTGTGTGTCAGCTACTTAGACACGGACACAATGCACTGGCTGGACAGAGAGGGTACTGGAGGCTTTGGCTTGACTACTCAGCTAAGATCTGAACCCTATTAGCTGTGCCAGTGGTGAGTCTTACTGGGGATATGGAGAGAAATGGAGAAACCAGTCCCAGACTGACTGTGATCTCTGTGTGCTCTTAAGGGAAATTGTGCTTTACTGTGTGTGTACTTGTTATCCTCCCAATGTGGATACCCCCTCACTGCTGCTAGTGGTGAGGATTGAGGCTTCTTGATTACTGGGCCAGTGCACAGGCGTCACATGTACACGCAACACTATCTCACTTCACTATCATAATATTCCAACATCATATCCCAACTCCATCACAACACACACACACACACACACACACACACACACACACACACACACACACACACACACACACACACACACACATTACATCACATAATCCTGTTTCTTTTCCTGTCTCTCTCTCTCTCCCCTTCTCTGTACAAGTATATGTGCTCAGCTCTTTAAGAATAGCACTTTTACAGCTGTACTGAAAGTCAGATATAAATACTAATGGCTCTATACCTCTACTCACCCCAACTCCATCCCTAAAATTAAAGTTAAGTACTCACTATAACTATGCATCTGTGTTACCTATTTTCATTCCCCCTCAACTGTTTGGTATCAGAACCGAACTTGGATCCGACTTGGCTACATACACTAGACTTTCAAATCCAACTCATGAGCTCTGCTCTCTACCCATAATGCCCCAGTCAGCTAGCAATATCTCAGATTGAGATTGCTGGCTTATAGATCCTAACAGAGTGAAAGAAAAGAACAGCAGGGCTGGGACTCGGACCTGGAACAAAGTGTTCCACAGTATCCACAAGGTCAATCCAGAATATGAAATGAAGCAGGAGGGTGGGGAGTTGAGGAAGAATGAAAATGGACATCACAGATTCATAGCTATGGTGAGTACATAACTTTAACATCTGATGTTGTCATTTTCATTTGTTTCTCAACTGATGGGACCAGGTCCCCAGCTACATGAATCTTGTGTGGCCCTCATGGATGGATATTCTGGACAAATGCAAAACCAAAAACAGCTCTACTTTTGCATTTCTGGAGATAGCTTTATTGCTCATTACAAACTAGACTCTATGAGCATTAGCCCGGGTAGTTGAGCACAAATGTCATCAATTTAAGTTCTAGACCAAAAGGAGGAAGATGTTGCCATGGATCTAGTAGAATGTGCTTTAGGAGGTTCTGAAAGGGAAAAGCCTTGCCAAGTAAAAAAAAAAAAAAAAAAAAAATGCAAGCAATAATCCATTTGGCCAGGGTAATTTAGGAAAATGGTAATCCCAATCTGTTCAGGGAGAAACAAACAGAGCTGTTCCGACTTACTGCAATCTTTTGTTCTGTGGAGATGAAATGCAGTTGTCTATATACACCTAAAAGATGTAACATGTACTCTTCTTCCTTATTAGAAAAATTAGGGATGAAAAACAGGCAAATTAAATGTTTGATTGAGATTCGATTCAGATGCTACCTTCGGGAAGGATGGATTTGTTCATAAAATGACTGTCTTTGTGAAAAATAATGTAAAGGGATTTGGAAGAAAGAGCCAGGAGTTCAGAACTTTGCCTCACAGATGTAACAGCTACTAGGAATGCTGTTTACCAAGACAAAAATTTTAAATTAGACCAAGTTGATGGTTCAAAGGGTTGTTGGGTCAACCCGGTAGTATGACTGCTAAATTCCAAGAAGCTGACCTTCAGGTCTTAGAAAATGCCTTTCAGAAAAGCCTTACACAATCTGACAGAAGATAAAAAGGAAGCATTTTCTCTTTAGTAAAAATCTGGTATAGCTACTAATTGTACTTTGAATGTAAAAAAAATAAAAAGCATCACCTTTGTGAAAATAGATGCTAAAAATTCCAGAACTCCACATATAGAAGGAGTGAAAGGATCAAGTCAGATGATGTCAATTTACATTCGTTCAGTTCTTGGGGTTGGATCCGTTCTTCTGATCCGACTCAGCCACTTTTACCAGCTCATGATTCACTGAAAGCTCTTGAGCTTCTGCCTTTCCCATAATGCCCTTGTCCCCACATAGCTCAGACCTCGTTTGCCACTTTAAGAGTACAGACGTGGTCACTGGTTCTGCACTCAAGCTAGCAGCGTTTATTGGGTATTGTGAGTTAATTCTAAAGATTTTTTGCTAATTACTATATTAAACTTGTATTACGTTTCCTCTGAGTTTCCAACCTTCTTTAAAGTCTTTCTAAATTTTCAAGTACTAGTGTACTATACAGTTTACCATTGCTGGTAGTTCTCTTTCTGCACACTTGGTAATTCCCTTGTAAAACCTCCCCCCTTTTTTTTTTTTTTTTTTAACTTTTTCCCTTTCCAAAAATAAACAAATAAATAAATTATATAAATTTCTTTCTCGCTAACCCTTTACTCTCTTAATCTGCAAGTATGGGGGAGAAACCCTCGGGATTCAAGAAATGTACAGTCTGCGGCCACAAAATTCCCTTAGCTGATGCGCATACTAAATGCATTTATTGTCTAGGCTCTTCACACTGAGGTCAATTGTGATATTTCTAAGGGTTTTAACCTTAAAGCTCTTATTGAAAGGCAAAAAACTGATTCTCAGAGGCTTGCTGCCTTCTAAGTCATCGTCTTCTACCACATGTTCTGGGACTCAAACCCCCATAAGTTCAGAGAAAAATTATTCTAGGAAGCATTCCCCAGTGCCATCCACCTTCCTCTCCTCTGGGTTCAGAACCTCAGAAGAAACCAGCCAAAACTTTGGATCCTAGCTCTTCGTATCTTAATCAGGAGAGACAAGTCTCCTAAGATCTGATCGCCACTCTTAGCTCTGGATCCGATTACATCTAGGTTGCTCTTCCCTTTTTGGAATGCTCTCCTAAACACAGCCACTACAGACATTCCTCCATAATGTCCTTGACCCGTTACTCCAAAAGCTTAACTAAAGCAGACATGGTCAGAATGATAAGAAAGTTCCCCTCAATGCAGAAAGAAATGGGAGGTCTCCATTTCCCAATCAGGCTCATACATGCTTATTAGTACCACCCCCCCCCCTTGCCTGCTCCTTCTCCAATTTGACCTATGGTTTTGGTGTTGCCTGATCCTAAGATGCCAGAGTCATTCTCATTGGATCCTACGATACTGGTATCATACACTCTGGTAGTGTCTGAGTGTACTGGCTCCAAATGCCTCAGAGCTGGATGACTCTTGGAGCTGTAGCATTAGCAGCAGATCAGAGATGTTTATGTCAACTCCAAAGTTGTCGGTGCCATCTCTTCCCCTCAGAGTCTCAGCATTAGACAGTTCAGCTTAGACTCCTTCCTTGAGTGCTTTGCCTTTGGGAAGGAAAGAACCTTTGGTTTGTATGCATGTTACTTTGGAGCCATTGGTTTCCTTCTCTCTCAAGCATTTGGGCATTCAAGGTAGTGGAGACAGCATTCTCTATCCTTAAACCTTGAACTTCTCAGCCTTCTTCAGCTCTGACCATCTTAGCCTCTACCACTCTTGCCACAAAGACAGCCAGACTCCAGGATACTCAAGCAGGGTATCATGATTTCTTCTGACACCTCTCAAAAACATCTCACCAAAGGTGTCCCCAGGAAGAAAAAGTGCAAAAGGAGGCACTTGAACTCTCCTCAAGAATCCGTCACAGAAGATACCAACTTCAATGAGGGAGAAGCATCCCCAAGATCACCACCTGAAGATGTCTCAGAGACATTCTGGAGCTCCTTAAGCAAAAGGGTGGTTGATCTCCTGACAACCCTTCTCAAGAGGGGTCGGTATTCCTTGAGGCTTTTGGTGCTGGCCCATCTACATCCTGGGTGACTCTGCCCACAGATGAGCTCATTGATTTGGTCTCTAATCAGGTGTGGAAGGAACCTGACACCAGTGAACCAGTCCCCAAAATATCTAACAGGATCCTGGCACCAAAACACAGATGTTTCTGAAGTAAAAGAGTGCTGGTTGAAGCCAAGGTTGTAGCGACAGCCACCAAGAAGGAACTAGCAGAACAAGGTTCCTCTGTCCAACCCCCTAACAGGGAGTTAGGGCGATGGACAGATTTGGGAAGCATGTTAACATTTTAGCGATCTTTGCCCTTCAGTCACTGAACTATCTGGCACACTTTATAAGACTCCAGAGGGGTCTGATAAAGGAACTATCCAAATCTTCAATCCATTTTCAATTCACCCATGAGACTTCTCTCATGCAGTAAATGGTACCTCATAGGCAGCAGGTTCAGGTATTTCCATTAGACAGAACACCTAGATGAGTTTGTGGGACTTCGCAGAACCTTTCAAAGTGTCCTTTGTCAATGCTCTTTAAGATGGATCTTCCTTATTTGTCCTCTAAGTGAAGGGCACACTCTCTAGATGTGAGCAGGAAGGTAAAACTCCATCTGCTGTGGGCGTACATTTTTCAACCCCTCAACAAATCTTTTCTAGAAATCGTGATGGTCAAAAAAATGTGGTTCAAGAAATCACAGGGTCCCTTTGAAGATCCAGGTGGTGAAAATTCCCCCAGGGGCGGGGAGGGGACTCTAATGGAAGATGCCGTCCTCATGGCAGAGGGGGTCAGCAAAAACAAGAATCTAGAGATACTTTCTTTGACAGATACTACCAGAGCTCCTGTCCATATCTGGAAGCAGTCAAAGGTCAGGTCATACTTGCATCAGACAGCCTGGCTAGGAATTATAAAAAAGATTCATGGGTGCAGAAGATAATATTCAGGTGTTTTATCATACCATTTCCCCATCCACCTCCGTCAGGCCCAAAGAAAATCCCAGGTCTTCCACCCAGTCCGAGAAAAACAGCAGCCCTAGAAATAAACAAGCTATTAGAAAGAGAGAAATCAAATAGGTCTCTCTCCACTAGAAAGAGTCCAAAAATAATTTCAAGCTTCTTTTTAGTGCCAAAGAAAATGGGACTGGAGACTAGTTTTGGATCTCAGCAACCAAAATGAAATCGGGTCAATACATGTAGTTTTGGATGGTCATGGTTCAGTCCATTCTGCCTTTTCTGCACAAGGACGACTGGATATGCTCGATAGTATGCATCCTGAAGATCTATCATATAAAAATGAACCAGCAGTCCAGAAAGAAACTTAAGCTTCCAGCTGACAGCCAGTCATTGCCCATTCAGATCTCCGCCCTTTGGTCTCTCCACAACCCCCAGTGTGTTTACTAAGTGTATGACAGTAGTGGCAGTTCTCTTCAGACTGCAGGGATTCTGGGTCTTTACATATCAGACTTCAGATGATTTTGGATACTGGACGGTGCAGTGGTGCAGCAGAAGCATTGTCACCTCACAGCAAGAGGTTCTCTGGTTCAATTCTCAGCTGGGGTGCCTTCTGTGTGGAGCCTGCATGTCCTCCCTGCGTTCATGTGGGTTTCCTCTGGGTGCTCTGGTTCCCTCCCACATTACAAATACCTACCTCTGGAGCATTTCTCCCAGGGTCTCCACTGTAAATTGGCTTCATTTCAAGTTAGACTTTCCCAGTTAACAAATGTTAAATAAAAATAAATAAATAAGTAAATAAATAATATCTACACCACTGGCTCATCACCACTGTGACCAGACATCAAATGACCCAAGTTAGGGATTATGTACTGAAGGTGTGCTCCCCATCTGGGCATTTAATTCAACCACAACAAATCTCATCTGGAAGCAACACAGACATTGGAATTCAGAGGTGCCACATTCAACACGATCACCAAACAGGATCTCTCCCTTTGTCAAGAGTTCAGACTGTTCAATTCCAGGTCAGAAAGATCATCCAAACATTCACCCCTCACAGCTTAATACTTCAAGCTTTAGGATCCATGCCAGCAGCAATCATCCTAGTTCCACTGTAAAGGTACCACATGAGAATTCTTTAATGGACATTAGCAACTCAATGGTCTCTTCAATACCCACTGAGTATGCCCCTTTGTTCTCCCCCATCCAAGGCCACAGTGACCACTGATGCCTCTCATATGGGGTGTGGCGGCACTTTCTTGGAAGAACAGTTCAAGGAACATGGTCCCCCATGTGTATCAATGTCCTGGAAATGAGAGATGTCTGCCTAGCTTTGCAGGCCTTCCAAGACACTCTCCCCACTTGGACTATTGCGATTCAGACAGAATACGTCAGTGGACTGGTACAACAACAAACAAGGAGGAACAACATCTTATCCATTATGATGACCAGCTTTGAGAGTGTAGCAATGGGTTATCTCATCCAATCGATTTCTTATAGCAAATCACATTTTAGGGAAATCCAACCTGACTGCAGACACGTTGAGCAGATCCATCCTAATTCCTAACAAGTGATCTCTCAACAAGAACATGGCAGAGAAAATATTCCGTCAACAGTGCTGTGAACTTTTTCGCATCCCTTCTCAACAAGTGCAGCAGGTTCTTTGCCCTCATCCTCCTACTTGGAGGAGTCAACGAGAGCTATTCTACTTCACAACTGGCCCTCTGGTCTCCTTTACACCTATCCTCTCCATTACCCCTGATCCCAAAATTTGTTCAGGAAGCATCTCAGTTGAAGAGCACAGTAATCCTCATTCCTCCTTATTGACCTCGACAAATATGGTTGCCCTTCCTCTGGCCTCATCTTATCCATCCGCTATAGCCTCTGGATCCAACTCCAGACCTTCTGTTTCACCCAATGGACTTGATTCACCCAGACATTCTAGCCTTAAAATTAACAACATGGTTTCTCCAGTTCCATTGATTGCTAAATGGTCCAGGCACTCCTCCCCAGTCCATCACATCTTTTTATCATCCCACAAACCTTCCTCTAAGAAACTTTACAAAAGCAAATGGAAAAGATTCATAATTTGGTCACAACAAAGACATACAGATCCTTTTCCCACTCCTACATCTAAAGTTCTGGAATTCTTAGCCTTAATTTTCAATGAAGGAGCTAGCTCTTCTACTGTTAAAGTACAGTTAGCTGCCATTTCAAATTTACATACAGGAGTAAATAATTCATATCTAGCATCCTACAAACTTCATACAGATTTTATAAGAGGAACTTTTCTCCTTAGACCTCTAGTTAAAGTTCCTACTCTCCCTTGGGATTTAAATGTAGTTTTGTAAGGTCTAACAGTCTCCATTTGAGCCTTCAGCCAAAACGGAGCTAAATATTTCTGACCTGAAAAACTGTCCTTAGCCATTACATCGACAAGTAGAGTTTCAGAATTAGAAGGCCTTGTCGTCTACACCTTCTTATTTAATTTTTTATAAGGATAAAGCATTCTTGAGAACTAATCCTTCCTTTCTAAGGTGGTATCAGAATCCATTATCAAACTATCAATTTACCAGTCTTCTTTCCAAGCTTTTCAAACAAAGGAGAGCATATGCTACACCTCCTAGATGTTCACAGACAATTACATTATTTACACAGAATGAAAGATTTTAGAAAAAACAGTACTGTTTATAGCCTTTTCAGATTCAAAATTGGGTAAATCAGTCTCTAAAGTAGAATTAGCTAGATGGTTGACTGATTGTATTACCTTTGTTTATAATAAATTGGGCATGTCCTTACCCAAACCTCCAACAGCATGTTCCACATGATCCGTGGCAGCTACTTCAGCTTTTTTGTCTAGATCTTCTCCAGATGACACTGTGCAGCCACAACTTGGGCTAATCTTCATACCTTTATTGCTCATTACAAATTGGATCTGGCTTCTAGGGGCAGAGCAACATTTGGTTCAGTGATGCTCAGGAATATCCCTCAGAGTCCTCCCAGGGTTTAGATAGCAGGGGAGTCTGGCCCAACTGCTGGGGAATGAATAAAAATGGACATCTCATCAAGAACTTATATACTTACTGTAACATTCCATCTGTGTTGCCCATTTTCATTCTTCCTCAACTTCCCTCCCACCAACCCCATGTTTATTATCTTTTGGATGGATAGAGGATACTAAAATAACTTAGTACCTTTGTTTGAGTCCCAAAGTTGTGCATTTATCTTAATTTATACATTGTTAGTGCTCTACAGATTTAAAGGCAGCAAACAAGATCTGAAGTATGTGAGGGACTGGAGCATTATGGGAAAGGGAGAAGCTGGAGAGCTTTCAGTGAATCATGAGCAGGTAAAAGTGGCAGAGTCAGATCTGAGGATTCAATTTAAACCCAGGAGTTGAGGAAGAGTGAAAATGGACAACCCAGACGGAATGTTATGGTGAATACATAAAACTCTTTTTCCTTCTGAAGAGCAAAAACTTAAAATCTTTTCCATTTACTCCTGTAGATCTTCGAAGTAGAAGCTTTCTGGGAAGACAGAAGTATTCATCAAACTGGGGAAGAAAGCCAGAGCTCTACAGATGTCAATGGAATTGGAGAAACCATGTGGTCAATTTGAGGCCTGAAACATCGGGATGCTTCACTCCCATAGGGATGTAAGAGCAGGTCTGGACTGGTGTCCAGTATCCATGGAGAATATCAAAGAAGAGACCAAAGGAAGGGGAACCACACTTGGCAAGGTCAAAAGGGGGCAATAAGGATAACTGAGCTATTCAACTGAAGTGCTTTCTGTATGAATTTTGGAAGCAGAGGTAATGGGTATAATCACAGAGGAGACTGAAGGGCCAAACAGACTAGAGAGTCTCTCAATGACTCCCCATGAGAGGGGATTTGGGCAAAGAACCTGGTGCACTTGTGGGGTGATGCAAAGGGATCGGAGCAAGGTTGGCCCCAATGATGGAAAATCCTCTCTGCCACTGAATGATTGAGAGACCACTTGTGAGGGATCAGAACAGACCTGCTGAGTTTGTCCGCTAGAACGCTGGATTTCCCCGGCATGTGATCTGCCATAAGAAAATGGTTGGAGACGACTGTCCACTGTCACACTCGCATTGCCTTTCAACAAAGGGGATAAGATCAGGTTGTCCCACTACTTGTTGATGTACCAAACCACAGACATGCTGTCTATCACAATGATCTCCACAGGAATGACATCTTTAATGGCCTGCAATGTTAGTAGTACCACTCATCTGTAAGACATTGATATGCAAACTGGCCTCTTGGAGCGAACCACGTGTTTTGGACTGTCCATCCCAAGAAATGCCTCCAACTGGCAGGTGTCTGTTGTCACTATTGCTACTGGAGGAGGGAGAATAAAGGGTTGGCCTAAGTAAACTTCATCCAACTGAATCCAGCAACGAAGATGATCCTAGCAGACTTGAGGGAGTTTAACTAGAACCATTACTTAACAGGTAAAGACCATTGGAGAACATTCACAATCTTGATTGTGACCACACGATGTAAGGAAGAGAGGCTAAATGACTTGCTGTATTCAGCTGTGCACCTATGAACTCCAGGCTCTGCACAGGTTGTAGGCAATATTTGGAAGTAGTGACTGAAACTCCTAGCCTTTCACAAAGTTGAAGCAAATAGCCCTGGACTGCTCTAACAAATGACTGGGGAAGTGAAGAGCCAGTCATCTATATATGGAAGGACTCAGAATTCCAGCAATTTCAAGTGAGCCGCTACCACTGCCATACATTTGGTAAACACCCTGGGTGCTGTGGTGAAACCAAAGGGTGGCTTCTGAACTGATGGTGACTGGCCCCCAGCCGAAAGCACAGAAGTCTTCAGGATAGTTGGTTCCTTTTGATGTGATACTACGCATCCTGAAGATTGAGTGAGTGCATCCAATTGTTCTTGCACAGAAAAGGCAGAATGTACTGAACAGTAACCACTCAGAACTTAGACTTTCAAAAATCAGTTCAGTTAGATTCAGAATAGGTCTCAGGTCCCCAGTCTTTGGCACTAAAAAGAACCTTGAGTAAGTTTCAAATCCTCTTTGGCCTGGTGGGACCTCCTAGAAGACTCTTGCCTATCAGCTTTCTAAACTCTTGAGCTGCAGCTTCTCTGAATGGGTGGGATGTTGGGCAAGCTTTCTTTTTTTGGTTAGGGAAATCTGGAAAAATGGTACGAAATAACCCTGGATATTATGTTTAGCACCCAAAAATCTTTTGTTATAGAAGCCCAGGCATCTGGGTGCAAAGACAATCCTCCCCCCGAATGCCTCTAAAGGAAGGCAGATGGGCAACCAGGCAGTTGGGCAACCTTTGGGACCACTGAAAAGTTTTATCCAAAAAGGAATCTCAGAAACCCTGGTTCTGCAGGCCTCCCCTACCACGAGGATGGTGTCTTCCATTTGAACTCCCTACGATCAGCCGACAAATTACTGGTCCAAACCCACAAAGCTAATAACTTAGCTGGTGAATCCCTGTTCACCAACTTTGTTGGCAAAACCTGGAATGCCTTGCCAAACTATATAACCCTACAAACCTCCAAAAGTCTCTTCAAAAAAAACCTCAAAAACAGTATCTCAAATTGATAACAACAACAAATCCGTTTGATAAGGCACCAAAAAACTAATAATAAAACTTCAAAGGTGCCAATATGAGCACGTAGCTGCACCATAAGCCCAACACATGAAACAAAATGCTCACGAAGAGTATGTTACTCCAGTCTCTTTATTGTTAAGCACTTTCTTCCCCAGTATACACCTCGGGACTTCCTCAGAACAAGAAACAGAAGAAATGACATTGCTCCAAGTCAACACCCTTTATATGCAATGAAACGATCAATTAATCAATTATTCTCCCACAATTTTAAAGACAGACACTAAAACACTAAAAACCTTTGTACTTTAAATATACACACAAAAAAACTTTAGAAAATGTTGAATTCTACATTATTAAAAATAATACATTATACAAAATACAATAAAAATTTAGATGTTTAAAGATCTTTTCCTTAGAACAGGAACCAAGGAAATATGGTCGTTTAACCCTGGTACAGCAGCGGCATTTAATCTAATAATCTAATAACACTCTCTAAGAGCAACCTGAAGCTCCCACCAAACACCTCTAAAATTCCTTGGGACAACTTCTAAAATGCCAAACTTAAATCTTGTATCTCCCTCACATACTAGTCTGTGCCTATACAATGTATTATTTACATTCCCCTTATTAATGGCATAAAGGTGTTCATATATTCTGGTCTTAGAATTCCTTTCCGTTTTGCCAATATAGTAATATGAACATGTTTGGCAAACTGAAATATATATAACACCTCTTGTATTACAATTACCCTTGTGTAGAGGAATGCCCCTACCATGCCCGGCTATCAGGGCCACGTCACTATCTAATCTTAGATAACGATGTGGCCCTGATAGCCGGGCATGGTAGGGGCATTCCTCAACACAAGGGTAATTGCAATACGAGAGGTGTTATACATATTTCAGTTTGCCAAACATGTTCTATATAGGGAAAACGGACAGAAAGTTGAAATATAGAAATTATGAACACTTATACAACATTGGTAAGAGAATTTTAAATAATGCCTTAGCAAAACACATCTATGATAATCCAACACTTGTTTTTAAATTTGTTGTTATTGAACAGGTGAAGAAGAATGTTTGGGGTGGGCCATGGCATCTTAAACTAGAAGAAAGAGAGTTGTTATGGCAACTTCACACTAATGCCAACTTCTTTCCAGGGCTTAATGAATATTGCTCTATAAAATGTTTATTAAAATTAAAAGCCCTGGAAAGATGAAACAAATACTTTTAGCATTGAACATAATATATATTCAATTTAATTAATATGTTTGAATTAATATGTTGTAGTTTAATTATATAGGTCCTTGTTGGTACGTTTTTACATATGTCAAGCAAGTCACATTATAGATTTTCTTAATTAAATACTGGCTTAAGGTTTTACAAAAAGGTTGGTTTCTTTAAATATTTTTAAATAGTTAATTGAATATTGAGATGTAATATAGTATTTAAAAGTAATTTGGAGGGATTTTTTTGTATGAGGAAGTGCAGCAAATTAGGTTGTACGAATGCGCTTACAATAAACTGGTAGTGTTTTTACGATTTGTGGCATTCTCTTCTCACATTCATTAGTTGGTTTCTTTTCTTCAGTTTTGTGTTGTTTGTCTGGTAGGATGGCCACTAGCATTATATCACCACATGGATCCTTTTTTTCACAAGCATCAGATATAGCAGGATTGGGAGCTTCTACATCAGAAGCGAATGCTGTTGGAGCTTTAACTTTACTTATTCAGGAGCTCACCAATCGTGTGGATGACCTAGCGAGGAGAATTCCGACCACTCTATCTACGGTACCTATACCAACAAGTGCTGTGAATTCTAGTGGCCATACCACAGGCTCTACTTATGCTTCTACTCGGTCTAACAACACGAACAGCAATAACTTGAATCAAGTTAATAATCAAGGTAATACTCCTGCTAACAATGCTGTTCCATCGGCAGACAATTCTAATTTGGGTTTAGCACAAACAACTAATTCTTCTGCCCAGATTTCATCTTTATCGGACTTTATGTTTACCTCTTTGAATTTTGACCTGTTTAATTCTCATATTAATAGTAGACATGTGAATACAACAAATGGTGCTAGCAACTTAATCAATAATTAAAAAGAATTTGATCATAGGTTGCTTAAATATAAAAAACTGCAGTTAGAAATCATTTATTTTTGTGAATGTCTAAAACTTGACATTATACCTAAGGGGCTTAGACAATGTCAATACCCTGCTGGTTTGATTAAAGGCTCTGCCTTTCATCTTGAACTTTTAGCCTTTTTCAATAAGCAAGGTTGTGTATTTCTAGAGTTACTCATTAAGAACTATACTGAGCAAATGGGAAATCTCAAAATACAACTTGAGATTCTTGAACGTAACATCAAAGCCGACCCCGACTTTTTAAGATATGAATATGATGACGCATTTTTAGCAGTATTGACTCACTAAGTAAAAAGATCACTGAAACAAAAATAAACAAGATTAATCGGGATAAAATAGATTACCAACAACATTGTGCTTATCCTGATCCACCTATGGTTAAATCCTTTACCACCCCGCCTATAATGGTTGAACCCGTAGGAACTCTAGATGAAGAAGGAAATGACTCTGACATCATTGTGAACCCTGCGGGGGTAGAATTTAGAAGGAGTGAAAGGATTAGAAAATGTCAAGAAGTACGCCAACAAGCAAGTTTCCACAATAATGGAAATAATAATTATCAAAACGTTAATCAACAGAGTTTTCACAACTGGTCCAACAACAGGAACAATATAGGGAACCAAACAACGAAATTGCGCCAACAGAGGAAGAAACGCAGGAAATAGTTGCGGACATTGTTACTGAAGGTTGTGAAATTTTATCAAGTCAATGAGGTGACTAAAATTTATAATTTCTCTACCTTGCATATTCCACAAGAAATGACTGAATTTTTTGCGAAGAGACTTAATTTTGTGCCTTCTTCTTGTTTTAACCTTGCTAAAATGTTGTGTGATTTAAAGCTGTTCATTAGGAAGCTTAACACTTCTGCTAGGTAACAGTTCCAATGTTATTGATCCCTAAAGAATTCCTAGTACCTTTAATCCCCCACTGCATCCTACTTTAGCCTTATATGAAACAGTATGTGAAACACAGATCAGGCTCATTGCAAACGAACAATACAAAGTGAAGTGTGTTAGCAATATCACTAAAAATGAAAGAATTTTTAAAACAAATAAGAAATAATCATGTTCGTGTAATGAAGCCAGATAAAGGCAGTGGGGTAATATTTATGGATGAAATTGATTACATTAGGAGGATGAGTTCTATTTTGAACACCACTAATTATGAGAAGGTTTCTGTTAACCAATTTAATCAGGCTTACCAGCATGTTAAGAGTGTATTAAGCAATTTGTTTATTGAGAATTCTATTTCACTGGACATATATCACTTTTTATCCATGCCAGCACCATTAACCCCAGTTACGTTTGGCACTCCAAAACTACATAAACATTTAATGAATCCACCATTCCGTCCTATCATCGAAGGACGGAAGTCAATAACATATGCTTGTACGAAATGGGTGGATCATAAGTTGAAACCATTGCTGGCTAGTGAACACCAAATCTGCAACGACTCTTGGAGTTTCTTGGCAGCTAAACACCTTAGAATTTTGTGAGCATGCTAAATTCCTTACCATTGACATTAAAGACCTTTACATGGTTATATCACAAACTATAGGGTTAGAATGGATAAGGGAGTTTACAAGAATAAAAGGTCTGGATGATATAACTATTAATGTGCTAGATACACTATTAGAATTAATGTTAAATAACAACTATTTTCTTTTTAATAAGGGCATCTACCTTCAGAAATGAGTTATAGCTATGGGGTTGCCTTGCGGTGATAGTTTTGCCAATGCAGTAATGGCTTACTTGGAAAGACGTTTTTTGTTTAGAAATCATTTGTTTATTGAGAAGTTTACCTGGTATATGAGATACCAGGACAAATGTTTTTTATTTTTAAAGGGGGAACTTAATGAAGCACGACAATTTTTGGAAAAAATTAAGTCATTCACATCATTTTTGGACTGCACTTTTGAATTTAATATCAAATGTATTCATTTTTTAAATATACAGCTTATTAAGGATAGGAATTAGAATGGGTATTTGGCGAAGATATATAGAAAGCCTACCTATACTAATTATTTTCTACACTTTTCAAGTAATCATCCCTTGCATCAAAAGAAGGCAGTTATTAAAGGCCAATTAGTGAGGGCTTCCAGCATGACTTCTTCTGATGTTGATTTTGAAGTTGAATGTGACAAATTACAACAGATGTTTCTCAATAGAGCCTATCTACAGCAGTATATAAAAAAGTTAAGAAATGAGGTTTGATGTAAAAGAAACAAAGGTTATTTTAAATCTATTTTATTTAAGGGTCATATTTTAGAATGTGAAGATAAAATTTCCCTGAGCCCAAACATGCATGTACATGATGTAGATGTAGCTCAGATTCCATTTGTTACTAGTTTGTGTATGGAATATTCAAATGAAACTAGTATGAGTCGTAGTATTTTGAATAAAAATTGGATTTTTATTACACGACTACCCAATTACCAATAAACTAGGTACTAAGCCATTAATAAAATATAGAAGAGGGCCTAAATTAAAATGTCTTCTAGTAATGCCTTTAAAGTTGAACAACAAAGTTAATGGAATGTTCAGATGTGGGCATTGTCATTACTGCACACACATACAAATAGGTAAAATTTTTAATATCAAGGATACTTTGCATAAGGTTATAGGTAAACACAATTGTGACTCCAAAGGTGTAATATATCTTGCTTCATGTCAATATTGTTCAGGGTTCTATATAGGGAAAATGGAGTGAAAGTTGAAATACAGAATTTATGAACACTTATACAACATTGGTAAGAGAAATTTAAATAATGCCTTAGCAAAACACGTCAATAATAATCCAGCACGTTTTTAAATTTGTTGTTATTGACCAGGTGAAGAAGAATGTTCGGGGTGGGCCATGGCATCTTAAACTAGAAGAAAGAGAGTTGTTATGGCAACTTCGCACTAATGCTAACATCTTTCCAGGGCTTAATGAATATTGCTCTATAAAATGTTTATTAAAATTAAAAGCCCTGGAAAGATGAAACAAATACTTTTAGCATTTAACACTATATATATTCAATTTAATTAATATGTTTGAATTAATATATTGAAGTTTAATTATATAGGTCCTTGCTGGTATGTTTTTACATATGTCAAGCAAGTTACAGTATAGATTTTCTTAATTAAATACTGGGTTAAGGTTTTATAAAAGGTTGGTTTCTTTAAATATTTTTAAATAGTTAATTGAATATTGAGATTTAATTAATGTAATATGGTATTTAAAAGTAATTTGGAGGGATTTTTTTTTGTCTGAGGAAGTGCAGCAAATTAGGTTGTACGAAAGCGCTTACAATAAAATGGTGGTGTTTTTACGATTTGTGGCATCCTTTTCTCACATTCATTAGATGAAAGAAAATCTGAAAGGCTCCGCAAAGTTGCATACACTGATCCAGGCATGTCTCCTAATGGCTATGTCTGAACTGGCCGGCTATGAGGTACCTTCAGCAGCTTGGGAAATTAACCTCATGGACACATC
>NC_056728.1:194729469-194744469 GCF_019279795.1 Protopterus annectens | reverse complement strand
AGTGGAAGTAAGGACAGAACATTTGTGAGGGACAAAACCTTGGAGGAAGGTAGATGCCAGCATTGTAACAGTCTGGAATCTGCAGTCTAGGAAAACATGATCCTGAGATGGAGTCGACATTGACTTCTTAAGGTTGTCCATGAACCTCAGGCTGTGCAACATAAGCTGGGTAAAATAAAGATCCTGTACCAGCTTGGAAGGTGATACAGCCTGAAGCAAGAGGTTGTTCAGATGAGGGAAATAATTTTAATACCCTGAAGCCTGTGAAAGGCAACTATAGGGGAGAAACATTTAGTGAACACCCTTGGGGCTGTTGAAAATCCAAAAGGGCAATGTGGAAAACTGAAGATGAGATGAAGAGACAGAGAAATGCAATTATTTCCTTAACAGAGGGTAAATAGGAATGTGAAGGTAAGCATATTTCAGACCAAGGAAACCAGAAAGGCATGGGGGGAGCAACAGAAGAAACAGAGTCTGAAGAGACAGCATTTGGAAGGGAAGGCAGGCACTTGAGAAGGGTGGAAAGGAAAGGTCCAGGATAGGTCTGTAAGACACCCTCTTTCCAGGAGACCAGAAACATCCTGGAATAAAAACCCCAAACTCCTCTCAGTCTGCGGAACCAGATGAATGGAACCCTGGTCTAGCAGACCCTGCAAGACTCCTCGAAAATGAGGAACCTGTTCTGCAGTGGGTTGAGGAGTACCAGAAAAGGAGGGAAGGTTCTTTCAGGTCATAAAGTAACCATGCCAGATAATGGAGCTAATTCTACTAAATCGGCTGCCAATCAGAGAGAAACAGAAAGCCTGAAGGACAAGGGAACCTGGCCAAGAGGAAGGGAGAGCAGACAGTCAGATGGCTGCAGATATGTCAGGAAAGGACTGCTTCTGGGGCCTGCATGTTTGAGTATGATCATCAGAAAAAACAATCCTAGGAGCATTCTTACCTTTGGAAGACTGTCTAGGCAATCTAGCAAAAAAAAAAAAAAACAGTCTTACTAGGGCAGTTCCTCTCAAACTTGGGAATAAGCAAGACAAAAATCTGCTTCAAATCTTTCATGACCTTGATATGCAGGACACTGATATGCAGGTGAGCCTTGAGATCTTGCCATGCGGCTTGGACAGTCCTGCCTAGATAATGCCCCCCCACCCTATCTGTGCCGTATCCGTGGTCACAGTAGCAACGGGTTGGCGAGGAAGGACTGGAGTGCATGCTGTCAGTCGGGTTGAATCCACTAACGAAGGTCCTTTTTGCAAGACTCTGTTATGAGGATATGGTGAGATGGAGGCAGTTGTTGAAAAGACAGACCACTGGGAAGATAGAAGCCATTGGAGGATTCGCATATGCAATCTGGCTAGAGGGACTAGATTTATGGTGGAGGCATGGTCCCTAAGTGTTTCAGCACTGTCTTTGCCTTGACTTTCTGTAGAGGAAGTAGACTGAGAAATTGTCTGAGGTTTTGGATTCTGTCTGCAGGCAGACGAGCTAGCATGGCGACTGTGTCTATTTCAGCACCTATAAAAGTCACAAATTGAGAGGGCGATAAGGCAGACTTTTCCCAATTTATTGTAATCCCCAGCTGAGAATAGAGCTGGATAGTCAAATCTCTGGTTTGTAGGAGTAGGTGCCTGGTAGTGGTGGTCAGGAGCCAGTCGTCCAAGTACGGAAACACTTGGAATCCTTGACGTCTCAACTGAGCTGTCACTACTGCCATACATTTGGTGAACACCCTGGTGAGACCAAAGGGCAGAGCATGAAACTGGTAATGACTGGCTCCCAGCCGGAAGCGTAAATGACTCCTCTATTCTCTGTCCATTTTTATATGGTAGTACACATCTTGGAGGTCTATGGAGCACATCCAATTGTCTTTCCCTAACACAGGGAGTATAGACTGCGGTGTCACCATCCAGAACTTGGCCTTCTTTATGGATTCGTTTAGTCTGCTGAAGTCCAAGATGGGCTTCCAGTCCCATTCGTTTTGACACTAAAAAGAATCTGGAATAAATTCTGAATCGTATCTGGTCTGTGGGGATGGTTTGGATGACTCTCTTTGAAAGCAACTTTTGCACTTCTACAGTTGCTTGATCCCTGTGATTGGGTGGAACATCCGGGATCTTCTTGGGAATATGGGGAGGGAGAGAAAAGTGTATGGAGTAACCTCTGGTGATTATTCTTTGTACCCATTTGTCTTGGGTGATGATTTTCCAGGCTTCTGAACACAAAGATTAGCAACCCCCGACTGGCTCCAGAGAAGCAGAGCCAGGTCCCACATCAGGAACGCTGATAGGGCCGGCCTAGAAAAGAATCGCGGCCACTCTGGTTTTGCAAACCCCCTCTGCCTCTAGGGCGACGTCTACCATTAGCTCCTCCTCCTTTGCCTCTGAAGGAAGAGTCACCCTGTGCATCCGGGAAAAATCTCTGGGACTTCTTGTACCACATCTTACCACCTCTCTGTCCCTTGGGAATGGTCTATAAGGGGGGTAAAATGCACTCCCACTGCAGAGAGAGTTTTCCCTTCCTGTTTGCACCTGGTGAGTGTATCTTTTACCTTAGTTCCAAACAGAGAAGAACCGTCAAAGTGGGCGTTGGTAAAGGAGACTTGAAAGGCTCCACAAAATTGCATAAGTGCATCCAGGCGTGTCTAAGGGAAACTCCTGAACCCAATGCCCTGCTTGGTCTGTCGGCTGCATAGGAGATCAGCCTCATGGAGGAGTTCATGATGGAATTTAAGGTGGACAACTGAGCAGTCACCTTCTCAGGAGCTCCTTCAGTAGATGTACCTTGAAGAGCATTTCCTAACTCCTTGAGGAGATCGCTCTGAAGCCTAGTAAAATGTGTGACCTAGTTCAGCGATCTGAGGGTAAAAGCTGCTGAAGAGAAGATATGCTTCCCATATCTATCCATCATTCAAGACTCCGCTAGCTCCTTCACCATGGCATCTACAGACACGCCCTTGGACAAAAACTCTCTCTTTTGGGAGAGAGAGAAATGTATTGGGTCTTCTGGGAATTGGCTCCATGGCATCAGGAGTCTCCCACACCTTTCGACTAACCTGGTCCAAGAGTTCATCAAAAGGTGGAGACACCCAAGAAGCTGAAGGATGACACCTGAAAGCCTTCAGGTACATTGACTTATCATAAGGGGTGACAGTGGGCCAACTGCCTCTCTGCTTTAAGATCTCCAAGATGTCTACAAATGAGACATCATCAGAGGACGACTTGGGGACCTTTCTGACTCCTCGTGGTCAGGGTCTGTGATGGACTCATCTGGAGCATCTACATGCTTCCTCTTGCATGTCCACTTTCTGAGGGGGCTCCTCAGAAGGATACTCTGGAAAGGTCTCCGAGGACTGAGGGCCACCCAACGAGGGCTCCTGAGACTGCAGGTCTCTGCTGTCGAGAGAGAGAAAGAAGGTGCCGAGACGGAGGTCGGTGCTCGAGGGGGAAGAGCATCGGTACCCTTGCACGGAGCTGATGAGCGAGACAGCACACCCCTCATTATCTCGAAAGCAGATCTCTCCAGCTCCAAAGAAAGTCCCGGTTCCAAGGAAATGAAGGTAGTCCTCAGTTCCAGAGTGACCAGCTCTGAGATGTATGTAGGGTCCAAGCTCACCCTACCCGATGTACCGAGAGGGAGACTCAGCACCAAAGAGGTGCGTGTCCAAGCGTCCCTGTCGGGACTGAACAGTGAGCTTCAGCTTCTAGACAATGCGGACGGCGTCGAAGGTGTCAGAGCAGAACTTGGCTCAGCGACAGACACAAGGGGAGCTGGAACCGAGGGTTCCACAAGTGGCACCAAAATCTCCGGCTCTGAAGGCATGATTCGGCTCTGAGGAGGAACCACAACAGGAGGAATGGACTCAGATGGCTCCGGAACCAACTGGGTCAGAGCCAATAACAATTTGGACAAAGCAGATGGCTTCAAGAGTCTAAGCGCTACTCTCTCCACATCTTCTGACAGGCTCTTGGAGGACCTGGATGACAGGGTAGGCGATCTGGATCTCTGTAAAAGTGGAGATCTTAAGGTTGGGGAGACCGATAAAAGATCTCTGGACTGGCTCTGAGGCAATTTTTCAGTAGTCTGCTCCAAAAAGCTTGGGGCCGACACTGCAGTGTCAACATCGACAGCCTTGACCAGCACAGAGGACAGTGGAGACTGGAAAAGACAGTGTTCATGCAGACATTTTGGAAGTTAGAAGAAAGTGATAAAGATCTGGAAGAGTTTAACAGTTTGTTTGTCTTTTCGGCTTTTCCCGGTTAGGGATTGCCACAGCGTAACTCCAGTCCGCTAATGACTGGCAGTAGATTTCCACAAACACTGAGGTGCCAGCTCGACATTCAATCTTCAACGAAGGCACGCCCATTTACGCATGTCTTTCGAACGCCCACCCAACCACGGGGAGGACATGCAGACTCCACACAGAAGGCACTCCCTGCACTCTGGCCGAGAATCGAACGAGAGAACCTCTTGCTGTAAGGCAACAACTCTACCGCTGCACCACTGCAGATGTTTGACAATATTTTACTCAAAAGACAGTAAATGACCTGTCAGATCCAGCTTCATATAGACCCATCTCAATTTTAAAACCATAATTATAAAATGTTTATTTCTATACTACCTGTAACTTGTGAAAGAGCACCAAAAAAACCAGATGTGCAACTTGTGAAGGAGTACCGGAAAGAACAGATGTGCCTTGTCTGATGGGTTTGTGGGGGTGGGGGATTTTCCTAAAGGAAGGAGGATTTTCTGTCCACTGCTAAGAGTATCCTCAGTTCACCAAATTATTCTCAGGACGCAACTGTCAGAAGCTGTTCGTGGCCAGGCTGCTGGATTCAGCAAAAGCCTGGGGGAAGGGGAAAGGGAAGGATGAGTAGGGACAGGATGCCCCTAGTCTTGGCATAGTCATTCTTTAAAACGAGAATAATAAGTTGTTTTTTTTTTTTTTTTGAAAGGAACCCCTTTTATTTGGTTTGGAAGCATTATCCTCCCTGACATTTCCTCTTCGTACCCAGACACTTGTTAAGCTGGAATTTTTGTGTTTGTTCTGCTCTGTGAACTTGGACGTCTTGTTGGGGGTGAACATGGGAATATTAAACATTCTAGATACCCCAAAATTAGAAGTTATGTACTCACCATAACGTTCCATCTGAGTAGGTGTATTCATTTGTCTGCAACCTGTGGGTTATGGATCCGATATCGGATCCGAACCGGCATGGTTTTCCAGCTATGGATCCAAGCTCTCAGCTCCTCCCCTCACCCATAATGCCCTGCTCTACCCTCATGACCTCAGATCGAAGTTTGCCAAAGCAACAATACCCTAAAAAGGGTAACAAGGAATATGCAGGAAACTGAAAGGCCAGGGGATAGAGGGAGTGGATGAGTTGCAGACAATGAATACACCTACTCAGATGGAACGCTATGGTGAGTACATAACTTCTAAATCTGAAGTAGGATATTCATTTGTCTGCAACCTGTGGGACAGAGTCCCCAGCTACCTGAATCTTGGGCGCCATCATGGAAGGATATTCGAGCACCGCTGGAGCCAAAGGATGCTCTACCCTAGATGCAAGATCCAACTTATAGTGGGAAATAAACGATGAGATGAAGCCCACGTGGCTGCTGCACAAATATCATCTAGAGGAATCCCAGCCCTGAAGGCCGCCGAGGTAGATACTGACCGGGTTGAATGGGCATGAACACCTCCAAAAGGGCCTTCCTGAAGCTTGATAAGCCAATAAATGCACTGTGAAATCCAGCGACAGAGAAACTTTAGAGATTGGCTTGCCCAAATTGAATTTTGCAAAGGAAATAAACAGCTGGTCGGATTGCCTATGACCAGCTGTCCTGTTTAGATAAAATCTAAGTTGCCTGTGAACATCTAGTGAATGTAGCTTATATTCACCTTTGTTTTCATATTTAGGAAGAAAACAGGGAGGTTAATGGATTGATTGATGTTTGCTTCAGAAGCCGCATTTTAGGAAGAAAGGACGGGTTGGTCCTGAGGGAGACACGGTCCGATGAAATACCAAGTAAGGAGGTTTAGCTGATAAAGCTTGAAGTTCAGAAACTCCCTTGGCTGATGTAATGGCTACTAAAAGGCTGTCTTGTAGGACAAGAATTTGAGATCCACCGTGAGCCGCTGGCCCGAAAGGAGGAGCGGTCAAGGCCTGTAGGACCAAAGAAAGGTCCCAAGGAGGAACTGCTTGTTTTATAGGGGCCTGAGAAGAAAAGTACCTTTAAGAAATATTTTACACAATTTGGCTGGACATAAGAGGATTAGAGTCATGGCCAATGTGATAGTGAGAAATTGCCGCCAGTTGAACTTTGACTGGAACTGCTGGCACCATCAAGTAAAGAGAGTGGTTAGAAAGTCGAGCACTAAAGGGAGAGGAACCGTGAAGGATTCAGGCCTTGCCGCCCGCCCACACAGAGAAACGCTTCCATTTGCTTCGTAAACCTTTCTAGTGGATGGTTTATGAGCCACCAAAATAGCCTTTACAGGTGAAGAAATAGCGGCAGTCCTTATCAAGAGTGGAACTGGAGCTGCCAAGCCGTCAGCTTCAGGTTGGCCAGGTTCGAGTAGGAATGCAGGATGGATGGGATATCAGATCCGATGGGATCTAGAATCCAAGGAGCTTTCACCGTGTGAGACCTTAGGAAGCGGTACCAGATCTGTCGAGGCCAGAATGGAGCAATGAGAATCATTCTGCAACCCACCCGAGAGGGTTTCTGAAGAACTTGCAGCATCAGAGGCAAGGGTGGGAAGGCAAACAGAAGACCGGGTACAAGCATGCACCAGAGCTGCCTTCTTGGGGTACCTCCGGGAGGAGGTATTAGAGCCGAAAAACTGTCGCACTTGGTGTTTGAGGGAGAAGCAAAAGATCGCATGAAGGGGTTCCCACTGCGCGAATATGCTCCGCTACTTGACAATTGAGAGACCACTGCAAGGGGTCAGAATGGTGCGACTGAGCTTGTCCGCTAGGATGTTGGACCGACCTCGAATGTGCTGCTATTAGAAAGCGACATTGGTGGAGATTGCCCATTCCCAAACTCTCATGGCCTCTCGACAAAGAGGGTAAAGACCTTGTTCCCCTTGCTTGTTGATGTACCAGACAACAGACATGTTGTCCGATTGAATCGCAATTGTTCCCAAGGGAAGAAAGTCCTGAAGTGCTAGCAACGCTTAAGAGCACTGCTCTCATCTCTAGAACATTGATATGCAGTAAGGTTCTGAATCGCTCCACGTGCCTTGGACTGTCCGCCCAAAGTGCCCCCACCCGAGGCGGAGGCGCCCGTGGTCACCGTGGCAGAGGGGAGAAGCACAAATGGGCTGCCTTTGTGGAGATCCGGGAGTGGAGCCACCACAAGAGGGACGCTTGCAAGCCTTGCTGATCGCTATGGGATGATGCATGGGGAGAGCAAGGTATGACCACTGTACTAAGAGCGCCCACTGTAGAATGCGATATTGAGCCTGGCAAGAGGAAGAAGTGCTATAGCCGCCATGGACCCTAGGGCCCTCAGGACCAACTCCGCTGGAACAGAACTTGAATGGAGAATGGCCCCACCTGGAGCTGCAGATTTAGAACTCTGTCCGCAGTGAGGAAGGCTCAGAACTCCTTGTGTCTAGCCTGGCCCTATAAAATCTAAGAGCTGTGTGGGCCAGGTTGGACTTTTGTATTTATTGTGATGCCCAGAAAGGGAGCAAGATGGAGAAAGGAGTCTGGCCAAGAGAAGTAGATGCCTTGTTGGGGCGGTAAGAAGCCAGTCCAGGTAGGGAAAGACCTGCACCCCCTGAAGCCTCAGGTGGGCCGCTACCACTGCTAGTACTTTGGTGAACACCCTGGGGCTGTGGTGAGACCAAAGGGAAGGACCCGAACTGGTAGTGACTGGCTCCCAGCCGAAGCGGAGAAACCTCCTGAGCGCCTGTCCATCAGGATGTGGTAGTACGCGTCCTTGAGATCTATCGTTAATATCCAGTGATTTTCCCAGAAGGGGAGAATAGATTGCAGAGTGACCATTCGGAATTTTTCTTTGGGACTGCCAGATTCAAGAGAGAGAGGTCTAGATTGGTCTTAGTTCCCCGCCTTTTGGCACTAAAAGAATCTGGAGTAGAACCCTGATCCGATCTGGTCTGGGGAACGGGCTGATGGCTCCTTTCTTTAGCAGATGGCCAATTTCTGCCAAAGCTGCCTCCCTGACCGGGTGGGACGCCTGGGAGGGACTTCAACTTTGGAAGGTGAAGGAAAGGAATGCGATATCCCCTGGATATGATTTGGAGAACCCAGCGTCCGATGTTATGGACTCCCATGCCGCTAGGTGCCCCGAACGCCCCCGACTGCCTCCAGAGTAGAGCAGTCGGGCAACCCTCAGGGTTGCGCGCGGGCCGCTCAGAGAAAGGTTCCTGGACCAAGTTTCTGGGAGCCCTCTGCTCTAGGGCGGCGCCCTCCCTGTCCTCCTCTGCCACGGAAGGACTGGTTGTCCGAGCAGGCTGGGACTGCTGCTACTTCGAACCACATCTTCTTCTGACCCTTTTGGTTCCTAGAATAGGGCCTCTGGGGTGCAGAGAAGGGATTCCGACGCAGACAGCTTCTTCCGTCCTTTTCGCCTGGGTCAATGTCTCGAACGGTCCTGCCAAACAGAGCAGAACCATCAAAGGCGCTTCGCGAACGACGCCTTGAAGGGCTCAGAAAATCGAGGACAGAGCCAGGCCTGACGCCTAGTGACCAGTCCTGTCCTCGAGCTCTAGCGCCTCCGCTGCATGGGAGAGTAGCCGCGATAGAAGTATTTGTAACTGACCTAAGAGTGGCCATACGGTGGAGTGCAGAACTCTGTCCTCCTCCGAAATGGACTAGGGGGATGCAGCGTATTCCTTAATAAGATCTCGCTGCATCCAATAACATGTGCCAAATAGTTCAGCTCTTACTGAGAAGGTCGCCGAACTGAACATCCGCTTCCCAAGCGGTCCATCATCCGAGACTCCTTGCTCGGTGGGTGGACTGAGGGACTCTCCTGAGCCAGTTCCTCTTGTGGCCGCCACAACATGGCATCTACCGGAGGCCCCTTACTCCAATGGGTCCGGGTCGGATGGCGGACTAAGGATCCTATCCGGTCTTTTGGGAATTGGCTCCACGGTGTCCGGTTCTTCCACGCCCTGGTGGTAATAAGGTCCACCAGGGGTCGGCAGGGGGACACCCAAGAGGTAGACGGCCCGCTTCAAATGCCTCCAAGAACACGGACTGGCTCGAGGAAGACTTGGGGGGCAGACCACCCCCTTATACGGAGTATTTCCATGATGTCTCCAAAGGAGACATCCTCGGGGTGACCGTGGGGAGCCTTCCTTCCTCCAAGTCCGGTCTTCTGTGAGAGACTCGGGAGCCAATGTGCCTTTTAGCAGATAAGCTATGCAGGGACCTCCTCTGGGGCTGTCAGAGGAGTCCTCGCAGCAGCAATTTGCTCCATAGGAGCAACTTGGGGCACAGAAACGGCTGTCCCAGGGCCGGATGGTGGAAGCCTGCCCAGTGCAGAGGGAGCTGGACGGAGCCAAACAAGTGCCGGGTCCGAGACCTCAACAGAGCCCTCTCCACTACATCAAAGCGGCGGGGAGCCGACCTCACCAAAGGATCCGACAATCGGCTCCCTCGGATCCGAAGAGTGGATCGAGCGCGCCAGCACGGATCCGGCGACAGTGCGCCCGGCCACAGACGGGCCGGGGAGCACTGATCCCCGATCCAAGCTCGGATCCAGGCTCCGAGATCGGGTCCGACGCACTGAGGGCAGGGTCGGATCCGGCACCAAGTACTCATCGGCGCCACCCACCCCTCGGAAGCTGCTCGCTTCCAGCTGCTCCAACCCGATAGCGGGTCGGAGAAGGAGCAATAGGCTTAAAAAGGGTGTTGAGCTCCCCGAGGGGGGAGGCAAGAGCACTCCCATCTGCATCTGGGCCTGGATGAACCTTCATCATCCCGGGTCCAGATCAGCATCAGAAAGGCTATGGGTAGATTCGAAGAGGCTACCGAGGTAGGCCTGGAGTGCCTCCTCGATAGCCTCGACGGAGATCGGGTCTCCTCCTCCTCAGGACCCGTGAAAAGCACACAGGGACCGGAGCCGAAGGAGGAGACCGAACCGACAGCGAGCCGGGGAGAAGCTCAGCTGGCGGGCCAAACAGAGGTCTCGCCCGCCGCCAGGTGCTTCTCCTCCGTCCTTTTAGTAGCATCCCTCTCTCCAGAAGCTGGAGTTTGAGTCCCAGGAGCAGGAGGGGTGCCACAGGGGGAACAACTGTAGCCACAGTAGTCTCGGCGAGCGGAGGCCGAGCAGTCTGGCGGTAAAAGACCCGCCAAGACCAGCTTGGACCTCCGCTTCCTCAGGTTCTGGGTTGAACCCTGCACAAATGGAACAACCAGATGTGAGGTGTTCAACCCCGAGACACTTAACACAATCGAAAGTGTGGCCATCATGGGTGAGAGCTTATGGCCACACTCGAGCATTAAAAATAGATTTAGGCTGGTCAGCCATAATCTATAAAACACTAAAGCTACAGAAAGTAACTTAAAAAAAAAAAAAGGACACACAGGCCTACACACACACTCTAATAACAACAGCCAGGGAGGGAATAAAAATTACTTAATTTAACTCAAATAAAGTCAAAATACACTTACAAGAAAGGGAAACCTAAACTTTCACTCAGAATCACTCAAAAAACCAAAAAATTCTCTGATTTTTACAAGAAACAAAATCCACTTAGCTGAGAGCTATGTACCCAAATCCAGTCACCAGCGCGGCAAACGAGATCTGAGGTCATGAGGGTAGAGCAGGGCATTATGGGTGAGGGGAGGAGCTGAGAGCTTGATCCATAGCTGAAAACTATGCGGTTCGGATCCGATATCGGATCCATAACCCACAGGTTGCAGACAAATGAATATCCTACTTCAGATCATAAATTTACCTCTATCACATGACAAACAATCTCATTCACATTACACTTCTGTTTAGCAGGAAAACATACAGCAAAGTCATCTAAACTTTAAGTACATTGCAACATAAATGTCCACATGAATCCCTAACAATTTAAAATTCTAAAGACTAAATTACTAGACTTAAGCCAACTATTTACCCTGACATTCTAGCCACCTGACAGGACCTCTTTTTGTAAAAGCCACAGCTGGGCCACCTGACAATCAAGCAAAGAGAGCTACAACTTTAGACTACACCTTGAATTTCCTCAAAGCCTTTTTTTAGAACTGGCACAAAAGCCAAAAAGATTTTACATGCAATATTATAGATATCCAAGGCCAGTAACATAAGAAACAGCAAAAACATTTGAAATCTCATCCTCGTTAGCATCATAAACTCTTCAAGTCTCTGGCACAGCTACAGATTGCTTTCAGTGAAATACTTCTAAACCTAGCTTGCATCTGTGGAAAGATGAACAAGTTCAAAACCCTAAGCATCAGATTGTATGGACTCAGGAGTGTTCACTACTGCTTGCATCAGAGTCCACATCAGTATCTGCAGTACTAGACTATCAGTAGAAAGTACATCCTTACAGTCATTCTGAAAAGGATTACAGTTAGAGATTTACTGACTGTAACATACTCTTTGGTAAGAAAGCCACATCAGTCCTATAGAAGTTAATAACCTGATTTGTCATGTAGTGAAGTTTCTTCTTACTCTGCACTACACTAGAGAACAAAATATCTGGGGACAGAGTATAATGTCTAGCAAGGAATTTATTACCCTGGACTTCTGCATGTAAAACCAGGAAATGCAACAGCCCCAGAGGAAGTGTCTGACCCCCCCCACAAACACACACACACACACACACACACACACACACACACACACACACACACACCATAGAAGGCTGTGGACTCTGACCACAGGGTAATAGTGGAAAAAGGTAAATGGCCTTAAACCACAGGCTGAGGCATGTTTTTTTTTTTGTTAATTTTAGGCACAACTGGATTTGATAGAGAGTGGGGATAGCTGTACCAGGATTTATCAAGTCGGGGGGGGGGGGACCAGCCAGAATAATATACTGACACTACTGAGAGAAGTGAGTGCAACAATAACAGAAAAATGTAAACTATGCCCCCCAGAAAGCAAATAAGCCTAAACTGCATAAAATGTAGCAGGAACAGTTTCAATTGCGCTAAGCCTTGTTCTACAATCTGCACAGTGTAGTAAAAAATAGCACACAATCACAAAACTAAGTAAAACTTATTTGCCCAAATATTAGGACCAAGTCAAATATATGCCATTAAATCAAAAAGAAACGTTTTAAAGCAGTATAAATACGTATAAACCTAGACACTCCCTTGAGGAAAATGAAAAATGTCCACAGAAAATTCAAATAAAGTCATCTGTGGTAAAAGCATGATTTAACGATAAGAGATAAAGTATTATTAAATCCATGCCTGTCAAATGTCTAG
The DNA here is from genome assembly GCF_019279795.1 of Protopterus annectens. Taxonomy (NCBI): domain Eukaryota; kingdom Metazoa; phylum Chordata; order Ceratodontiformes; family Protopteridae; genus Protopterus; species Protopterus annectens. The sequence goes on along the minus strand of NC_056728.1, from coordinate 194,732,044 downwards.
ATTTTGCCTCATACTTTTGGTGCATTTCTTATAAAATCTGTGGTTTTCTAGCCAATCGAAAACCGAAGTCACTAAATAATGACAAACTTGAGTTTCAGACTTCATATCCTTCAGAAAATGCATGCCAACCCAAAATCTGTTATTTGAGGAGCTTTCCAAACAACACACAAACAAAGACAAGGAAACCAAAAACGAAAATACGACCGCCACAAATAAACTTGCAAAGAATTTTATTCACCTCTCTGTCACCTCAGCTAAAAAAGCCTTCCAGGAGTAAAAATAAAACACATTGTGTTGCCTCAGTTTATATATACACATCAATACATTAACAACACAATAATTAGAAGTTATGTACCTACCATAACGTTCCATGTTAGTTGTCTTCTCTCGCCTTCTTTCTTGCTGGATGGGTTCGGAGCCGATCGGCTCCGACCGGCACTTGCTTTAGCTCGAGAACTCCTTTTACCAGCTCGAGGCAACCCTATATCCCATGATGCAAGGCGGAACTACCTCAGATCTCGCTTTGGCAGCTAACTGACCCCAAGCTAAAGACTATCCTAACATAATTAGGAACCATGGTTCCTAAAAGAAGTCCTCATAACAATGCTCCAGAGGAAGCAATCTAATAGGAACTTCCAAGATCTGTCCAGGCCAGGAAGGAGGGAGGGCGAAGAAAGAAGGCGAGAAGACAACTAACATGGAACGCTATGGTAGGTACATAACTTCAAATGTTAAGTTGTCAATCCGCCTTCATTCTTGCTGGATGGGACCGTCCCTAGCACCTGTATCCCGGTGGCTCAATGGAACGGACTCTGAGAACTGTGGAACCAAAACTGGCCCTATCTCTGGAGGCCAAATCCAACTTGTAATGAGACACAAAGGTATGAGGCGTGGCCCAAGTAGCTGCTGCACAAATAGTGTCAATGGGAAGTCTATCCTGAAAGGCTACAGAAGTGGATAGACTCCTGGTCGAATGTGCTTTTGGCTTAGAAGATAGTTGTTTGCCCCTTAGAGAGTACACATAGGAAATGGTGGAAGTCAACCATCTAGATAAGGTCACTTTAGAAACTGGAAGACCTAACCTGTTTTCTGCATAGGAGACAAAACAATTGGTCTAATTTTCTTATTTGTTTAGTCCTATGCAAGTAGTACCTGAGCTGACTATGAACATCCAAAAAGTGCAGCTTCTGTTCAGCTCTGTCAGAATAGTTAGGAAAGAAAAACTGGTAGATCAATAGATTGGTTAATATTGGTTTGAGATACAACCTTGGGAAGAAAGGAAGGGTTAGTTCTTAGCGAAACCCTATCCTTATGAAAAACCAGATAAGGTGAACGAATACAGAGGGCCTGAATCTCAGAAACTCTTCTTGCAGAAGTAACAGCCAGTAAAAATATAGTTTTCCATGTCAATAACTTTAAAGAACACGAGCAGACGGTTCGAAGGAGGTAGAATTAGGGATGCCAACATTAAGTTTAGATCCCATTATGGAGGAGGATGTTTCACAGGCGGTTTTAGGAGAAAAACTCCTCTTAAAAGGCTTTGCATAACCTATGAGACATGATGTTATTGTCATGCAAGCCAACATGATACTTGGAAATAGCAGCCAGTTGTACTTTTGACTGTAGATGACGAAGATCCGAATGAAAACCTCCGCCAGGAAATCCAAACAGAATGTACAGGAGCGTAAAGGATCAATATTTCTGGCGTTTGCCCAAATCGAAAAACGCCGCCACTTGCTAAGCATAAACAGTTCTAGTGGATCTACTTTAAAGAAGACACTAAAATGTCTCTGAGTCAGAAATCATTGGTAGCCTGGCTAGGAAGGAAGTGGAGCAAACCAAGCAGTGAGGTTGAGAGAATGAATGGCCCGGTGCTGCTGACCCAACTGGTGGATCAAAAGATCCGAACTGGGTCCAGATGCCAGGGCTGCACCAGAAGATGATGATGTAGAGACGGAAACCAAATTTGTCGAGGTATGGAGCAATGAGGATCAATTTGGCTCTCAAAACGGTGGCTTTCTGAATGACTTGTGGAATCAATGGAAAAGGAGGAAAAGCATAAAGAAGTCCCCGAGGCCAATCCTGGGTTAGAGAGTCTCTCAGGGTTGGCCTGGAAGAGGAAATAGTGTGAAGTAATCTGGGCACTTGCTGTTTTGAGGGTAGCTAAAAGATCGCAACAAGGGGTGCCCCACTTCAGAAAAATCTGATCCACTACAGATTGATTGAGAGACCACCGTGAGGCATCAGAATAGATCTGCTTAGCCTGTCCGCCAATAGGTTGGACCTGCCGGGATGTGCGGCTATCAGAAACCGCTGAGAAGAGATCGCCATTGCCAAAGTCTGAGAGCTTCGACATAAGGGATAGGACCTGGTTCCGCCCTGTTTGTTGATGTACCAGACCACGGACATGTTGTCCGCCTGTACGGCAATAGTCCCTGTGGGAAGAAAGTCGTCAGGGCTTGCAACGCAGCACTGCTCTCATCTCCAGGACATTTATGTGCAGGTGGTATTCTATGGGCTGCCACGCCCGTGGACCATCCTGTTCTGGATAATGCCCCCACCGTAGAGACCCTTT
>NC_056728.1:194709885-194728969 GCF_019279795.1 Protopterus annectens | reverse complement strand
AAACTTGCATTGTGAGCCCTTTGATCCTCTTGGTGAGGTACTTTTGGGGTCTTTCCAGTTGCTGCAGGTGTTTGGTAAGGTACATCCCAAAAAGGGCATTGTACTCTATTATGGGCCTGATGAGGGATGAGTAAAGAGGCACGATGACCTCCCCTGATCTAGATGTGAATCCCTTCATGATTAGGTGGGCTATATAAAATGTTTTTCTAACCACTTTGTCCACGTGGTTGTCAAATGAGAGATTACTATCAACTTGGGTCCCCAGGTCCCTAATTACTTCTTCTGTACTTAATGGATTACCACCTATGTGGTAATTTGTGGGCACTTTGTTTTTGCCAAAGGGATGACTATACACTTTTTGGCTTAGCTTGAGGACATGGCTCTGGCACCAGTTGTCTGTTTCTATGAGGCCCTTTGGAGGATGCTTGCGTCGGCTGAGAGCATTATGGTTTCCAGTTTGCAGTCATCTCAACTTGGTCAGCAGTAGTCCTTCCGTGTTGGCCTGTACCTCAAAATATATACCAAACAAGAGAGGTCCCAGGACTGAACCTTGTGGGACGCCACTTGTAACTGGTTTGGAGTCTGACATGACTCCAGCAATTCTAACCATGTGGGTTCTGTCCTTGAGCCAGTTTGCAACCCATCTAGTGACATAGTGGTTTATATTTAAGCTGGTGAACTTATCTATAATGCCCGAGTGGGGTACTGTATCCAAGGCTTTTGCGAGGTCCAGATAGGCTGTGTGGACCACCTTCCCTTCGTCAATGGCCTTGGTGACTGTTTCAAAGAAGTCAACCAGGTTTAAGAGGCAGGATCTGCCCTTAAAGCCAAACTGGGTAGGATCCAGTGTCTGTAGGTCCCAAATATCTTTATTTATGAGGTCCATGATGATCCTTTCCATAGCTTTGCAAATGAAGCTAGTCAGGCTTATGGGGCGATAGTTTCCAGGGTCCGTTGAGGCACCACCTTTGTGGAGAGGGACCACTGTTGCTGTACGCCACTCTTTGGGTACATATCCTGTAGTAAGGCTGAGATTGAACAGTAGTTTTATGTTTGGGTTTAGCTCTTCTTAGAGTTCATGTAGGACGCAGCCTGGGACACAGTCTGGTCCCATTGATGCTGTGTTTTGCTTTGAGAGGGCGGCTCCCACCCGAAAGCATCTGAGATGTCAGGGGGCAGCACTCTGCTGGGATAGAGATTTGCCCTTTTGGTGGGGAGGGGGGGGGGGAAGACGCTTGCGCTGAACCTGTCAGCTAGGATGTTGGCAATGTCTGTGGGATCACTGTATTTTTTGTCATTTTGGACTAATTCTGAGCATATCTGGGAATTCCCACCCAGGTTCCTAACATAACTAAAGAAAGCCTTGTTATTATCCTTAGTGTCCTGTGCAATTTTTCTCTCGAAGCTGGCCTTTGACGATTTTATGAGTGCCCTTAGTTTTTTGCTAATACTGATCAGAGATGCCTTCCCTTTTTGGGATTTTGCTCTATCATGTAAGTAGCTTCCTCCTCCTATTGTATAGTTTGTTTATGGCTGGGGTCCACCAGACAGGTCGTCTGCCTTTGGAGGATTGGGTCTTGGTTTTATTTGGGATTGCATGATCCATGCATTCCTGAAGGTGTTCATAGAATGCATTTATAAAGGATTCTGCAGTCTGGGCGTATTTTCCACAGGCCCGGGGCTTTGAAGGATTCCACCTCTGTTTTGAGGAGTGTGAAATTTGCTTTAGAGAAGTTTTTCACTGTGGTTTTCTGGGCAGGGGTGGGGTCGGGATGTGAATATCCAGTGAGATCAGTTTATGGTCTGATCTTACCAGTGAGGGATACACTCTGGTCTGGAGCATAGAGTCCCCATGTTGGTGATGATCAGGTCCAGTATGTTTTCCTCTTGTGGGAGTGGTAACAAGTTGTTCCATAGCATTTGAGTTTATGAATTCTAGGAACCTTAGGGCAAGGGTGTTGGAGCTAGAGTAATGCTCCCAATCTATGTTTGGGTAGTTGAAGCTTCAATATAATGGTGTCTGGAGAGACCTTCATATTTTCCAGTGTTCTCAGGAAGGCCGAGTGGGGTTCCTGGGTTTGGGAGGGTGGTCTGTAGCAGGCTATAAACTGGAAGGCAGTTTTACCCACTGTTAGTTTTACATGGATAGTCTCTGATGCTTCGTGCTTTGCCACCAACCTGGAGGTGTGGGTATCTTTGATGAATATCGATACTCCCCCACCTTTTGTGGTTCGGTCCAAGTTTTGGGGCCGTAAAGCATGGTATGAGGTATAACATGGTAGTGCTGGGGTGCTCTCGGGAGTCCTGAACCAGGTTTCTGTTACTGCACAGATATCGATGTTCTCCATGCTAAGGAGAGTTTTGAGTGTGTGCATCTTGAGGTTTAGACTTCTAGCTTTGAGTAGCATTACTCTTAGTTTCTTATCCCTTGTGATACCTATGGAGGTGGGTTTGTCTTTTGAGCCTTGCCTAAAAAAGGCACTATGGGGGTAGCAAGAGCCTTTGCCAATATCCGAAGCCCAGGGTGACAGGTGCAAGCCGTCCCTAGCAAAGCATCGTGGCTTGTCGTGCATATCATCCCAAGCTGACAGGCATTGGATCCCCTTTGAATGACACCAATACTTAAGCCAATTGTTGAAATTGATCCTCTTGTCTTCATATTGTGGCATCATTCTTGGTGAGGGTAAGATGCTACTCAAGGTCAGGGTCATACCAGCCTGGGCTACATGCTCAGAGAGCTCCTCTATGTCTCTCCATGTAGTCCAGGGAGGTACGTCTCAGGTCATTCACACCAGCATGGACAATGACAGTCATATTTGTACTTGCCTTGGAGTGACCTGAGTGCTTGTGTTATGTGGCGGATCCTAGCGCCAGACAGGCTGCTCACCGTGACCTTCTCCTTGTTCAGCCTTAATTATTAGTTGTCCTGGGTGCCTTGTGTGCTCTGCCATGTGTGCTCCCCAGGCATAGTCCGATGCATCTGTTGTCATAGTTTGCCTGGCTGTGGGTAAGGTGAAAGGCTGACCCTTGTTGAGGTGACATGCCTGTGCCCACCATAGAAACTCCTGTTGAAGGCAGGGAATGAGTGGTATCATTGTTCCCAAGCTGTGACTGTGCTGAGTCCATACACTTTTCAGGTACCATTGTAATTTCCTCATATGCAGTTTTGCAAATGGTATTAGTAGTATGCAAGACGCCATGAATCCCAAGGCCTGCAGAATTTTTCTTGCAGGGAGTTGGGTCTTTGTTGCCATTATTTTGAAATATTGAATCAGATGTCGTCGTTTGTCTGGCATGAGATAAGCCATCTGGGCCGTTGTATTCAAGCTGGCACCCAGGAATATTATGTTTTGTGAGGGCACTATTTTTGATTTCTTTTCGTTTACTGTGTACCCTAGGCAACTTAGAAGGTGTTTGACAAATGCCAGATGCTTTAAAAGAATGTCCTTGCTTTCTGCTTGAATAAGGCAGTCATCCAGGTATGGGTATATTTGAATTCCTCTTTGTCTGCAGTATGAAATTACTGGTGCCAGGCATTTTGTGAAGACCCTGGGCACATTAGATAAGCCAAAGGGAAGTGCAGAGAATTGATAATGTGTTGAACCTGCAATGAAGCGGAAGTATCTTCTGCAATTTTGTCCGATAGGAACATGCAGGTATGCCTCCTTGAGGACCAAAGTGACTAGCCAAGCATTCTTGCCCAGCATGGGAAGAAGCTGCTGTAGTGTTAGCATCTTGAATTTTGGTACTTACAGATAGGTGTTCAGAATTGAAAGATCCAGAATGGGTCTCCATGCTTTGTCCTTTCTTGAGACTAGGAAGAGTCTCGAGTAAAATCCTTGTCCTTGCTCCTGTGTAGGTACCTGTTGAATGGCTGTCATGTCCATGAGAGCTGTAATTTGTTTTTGTGCCTCTGCCCATTGATTTGGTGGCAGGTTTAGCATTCCTTTGATCCTTGGTAAGGTATGAAAGTGGAATCTGTATCCTTGAGAGACAATGTTTAGAACCCATTTGTCTTTTGTGATGATGTGCCAGTTGTCTGCAAAAAATGCTAGTTTTCCTCCCAAGGGAGCTGCCAGGAGAGATTTGCTTGGTAGTTTTGAGGATAGAGTCATTGTGTTTGTCTTCTGCTAGCTTGGGACCTGTCTTCTCCTCTTTTCTGGGTAGCAAAACCCCATTTGCGAGGTTTGTAGGGGCCCTGTGACTGACCTCTGCCCCTTGGGCATCTGTATTTGCCCCACTGTGATCGGTCTGAAGCTGGAAAAGACCAGTTTTTTGTTGGCCATTTTCTGCTGAAACGAGGGGGTTGTACCTGCAAAAAATCCTTGACCGTTTTGCATAGACTTTGCCTTATCCTCCATTTTCTTTAAAACCTCTTCTGCTTTGACACCAAATAATACATCCTGCTGTAAAAGTGCATCCAATAATTTTGCTTTAACATGGTCAGGGAGGGTTTGTTCTTTTAACCAAGCATGTCTACGTATGACAGAGCCAGTAACAACTGCTTTACAGGAAGCTTCCAATTAATCAAATCCGCATTGTAAAACATGTTTGCCCACCTGTTCAGCTGCGTGCAACAGATCCTGCATTTCCCCTGAATTTAGACTGTTCTGAATGTGTGCTGATTTTTTGTTTTAACTGAGACATTAGGGATTGCTGATATTTCAACATGTGAAACTGGCAGTTTAATGCTCTCGTAGCCAGAGTTGCTGAGGTGTATATTTTCTTTCCCCATCTATCTAGAGCTCTGGAATCCCTTTCAGAGGGCATAGGATTTTTAGCCATAGAAGCTTTTGCTCCCTTAGGACCCTGGGAAATTGTTTCTGGGTCAGCTACAGGGCTTTTATAAAGGAATTTGTGAGAGTCAGGTACTCTGTAGTATCTGTCTGGTTTGGCTGGAGCAGGAGGTAGAGAATCTAGATTTAAACTAGACTCCAAGTAAACATCATCCACAATATCTAAAACAGGAGGGATAGCAAGAGGGCTGTGCTGCGGTAGTAAAAAGAACTCTCGGAGGCTTTTCTTAGAATCTGAGTAATCCTGGCCTTCCCAGTGGAAATGTTCCCTCATGGTATGTAAAGTTTCTCCAAAGGAGTAGTCTTCAGGGGGGAGATGCTGAGGGAATAGAGTCTTCAGCATTAGAGTCTTCCTAAGGTGGAAAAGTGTAATCCTGTTCCTCAGAGGAATGTGAGGAGAGTGAAACATGGTCAGAGGATGCATAATCCTCCTCTTGTCTTGGTCTTTTAATCAGGAGGGGGATGGGAACCCCTGATAAGGGAAATCAAATCTTCAGCCATTTAAGCATCTATTTCTTAGGCATGGGGCCTTGAACTGTAGACTGATGTACAGTTTTCGTAGGTTTTAAAGGAGTTTTAAGCTTAGCATAAGATTTAATGGTGAGTGTAGTTGGTCTGAAGACACCTTCTGCAACCGAAGGTGTTTCCACTGCACCGGTGTCTACTTCTGCTCCAGTGTCGGTAGATAGCTGCGTCGGCCTAGTAGGCTCTGCTTGGGAATCCACAGCTGTCTGGGGTTCCAGTTCTGCATTCGTCAGGGAATGCGTAGGCGCCTCACTGAAAACCGGAGAATCGGCGACCAGCCCAGCTGAGGCCTCGGAGTCTGGCTTGTTCCTAGGCTGCCTGTCCTTATCCTTGCGTTTTTTATGTATGGCGGTAGTCGGCTGCTCCGACGGCATGATATAATTAAATTTCCTACCAAAGAAATGCCGTGCAAAGTCAAAACGGCATTTGATAGTTCGTTTATTAAACCTAGTGCAAAACCGACAACCTGTGACGTCGTGGTCTGGGCCTAGGCAAGGAATACAATAGGAATGAAAGTCCTTATGAGGTATTTGCTTCCCACAAGAAATGCAATTGTTAACTGTTTGACATCAGACTGAGGCAAGAAAATGTTCCCCAATGGGGTACTTCGCTTTATTGAAGACTACGGACTGAAATTCAAATCGAAAATCTCGGGTGTCAGCCGACCGGCACTTGCGAACTGTTTCTGCTTCGGGCACCACGCGGCAAGAAAGGCTTAAGAAAATGGCGTCGGATGCCTCTTGTATACCCCTGGCGCACTGACGTCAGGGAAGAAGCGACAGCAACCGATGCCGGACCAAGACTTTGGAATTCGGGCCGACTGCGGGACCGCCTGACAGCAGGATAACCCAAGTGTGATGACTGCAGCAGGGTAACACGATGAACATCGTTCACACTGTTTCAGAGGAGCAGAGTTGTTTGATCTAGAGGCGGTCTGAGCCCCTGGAGTGGAAGGAGGAAATGGAAGACCTTTCATAATACGTTTGTTTCTTCTATCCACTAGGACCCTAGGATTGAAATTGGCACATTCTGCATGCTGTATCCAAATGCCCAGCCCCAAGACAATAAAGTACACTGCTTGTGGCCATCAAAGTTTGGGATCTTATGCTCACAAGAAGTGCATTTCTTAAACCCTGTAGGTTTGTCTGACAAGAAATGACAAACACAGAAGGTAAAGAATTAATAACTAATTCTGTTACATAAAAAAAAGAAAAAACAACCAATTATAGCAGAAATAGAAAATATTTTATGATAAAGACAAGAATACCAACAGTGGTAACAGGAAAGAAGTACTGTAAGAAACGGAGAAAAAGTGAGGAAATGAAAAAAAAAGGTCCGCAATGACCAGCGAAAACTAGAGGAAGGAGAATGGAAACAAAAGTTTTGTTGTTTAGGAAAGGAGAAAGAAAGTACAGTTTTGTACCTACCATAAATGTAGATGTTCGAAGATCCACATTGCTGCAGTCCTAACACTTGGGGTAGTCCGCTGTCCAGTCGGCCCGAATACCAAAGTATAAGGCTGACGTCGGTCATGGCGCATTTGTCTGACATCAGGACGTCAGGGTACAAATGCGCATGACCGACGTCATATCCTCAGTCTTTTCTTGCCCCAGATGTCAGAAGACCCTAAAAGATAAGGCCAAAACCAAAAAACACCAAACACTCCTATACCCAATATATGTACAATATATACAAATTTACAAATTTACAAAAATAGAACCCCACCCACACAACCACCCCTAAACATAGAGGGGAAGGAGGGAGGGGAATTGACTGCAGCAATGTGGATCTTCGAACATCTACATTTATGGTAGGTACAAAACTGTACTATGTTCTTCATCTCACATTGCTGCAGTCCTAACACTTGGGTAGAATCCCAAAGCAGAGGTAAGGGAGGATGGCTAAACTATAAAGAAGCAGGAGCTGCCAAAATGCCCTGCAGCACAGCAGTGGCAAAACCAGCCCTGGATTTAGAATAGAGAGGAAGGTGGTAATGCTTGGAGAAAGTATGCACTGAACTCCAAGTAGCTGCCTCCAAAATATCCTTAGTTGCCACCCCCCTTAGAAAAGCAGTTGAAGTGGCAGTAGCCCTAGTGGAATGAGGCCTAATCCCAGCTGGAATCTCCTTGCCATGATGGGAGTAACAGAATGCAATGCAAAACCCAATCCACTTAGATATGGTTTGTTTTGACACAGGCTTGCCCTGAGAACTCAAAGCAAAAGAAACAAACAACTGCTGAGACTGCCTAAAATCCCTAGTCCTGCTTAAATAATAGCAACTGCCTGTGTACATCTAAAGTGTGCAAAATCTTTTCCCTATTTTGGGGATCTGCATAAAAAGTGGGCAAATGAATAGTATGGTTTAAAGCCACACTAGAACCCACCTTAGGCATAAATGAAGGATTAGTGCGTAATGATACCCTATCCTTATGAAAAATCAAAAGGCTCAACCGCCATAAGGGCCTGTAATTCAGAAACCCTTCTTGCAGAAGTAATGGCCAACAAAAAAGCAGTCTTCCATGACAAGTATTTTAATTCAGCAGTAGCCGCAGGCTCAAAAGGTTGTAGAGTAAGTTTCTCCAACACAAAATTGAGGTCCCAAGCAGGAGTAGGAGCTCTACGTGTCTTATATTCTTTGCCCCTCTAAGAAATTGCTTGAACAAAGGATGAGAAAACAATGGTGGGTCACAATCATAGTGAGCTGAGATTGCTGCAGCATGAATCTTAATGGAAGAGAAAGACAAACCTTTGTCCAATAATTCAGTAAGATATTGAAGAGCCACACTCAAATTAGGCTCAGAAACATCCAAATCCTTTGCCGCAGTCCAAAATAAAAATCTCTTCCATTTTTCTGCATACACTTTACGTGTACTAGGTCTTCTGGCTTCCATAATCACATTCAAAACTTGTTGAGGAAGTTGAGACCTGCTGTGGTTCAAAACAGAATATGCCAGGCTGTTAGATGAAGAGAGTGAAGCTTGACATTGAGTAGATGACCATCCCTCTGAGACAAAAGGTGTGGAATTAAAGGTAAAGGCCATGGCGGCTTCCTTACCAGAGTCCTCAGTAATGGGTACCAGTGTTGCAGAGGCCAATCTGGAGCTATCAAAATCATCCTTGGCTTGTCTTGTCTGACCTTTAGGAGTACCTTTGGGAGGAGAGGCAGAGGTGGAAAGGCATACACATGAAGATTTTCCCAACTGAACGAAAGAGCATCCACTTTCCAAGCTGTGTGATGAAACCTTTTCGTGCAAAACTTTGGCAGCTGGTGGTTTAGTGGAGAAGCGAACAGATCTATGTCTAGAGTTCCCCATGACACTGTCAATTTTCGAAATACATGAAGATCCAGTTTCCACTCGTGGGGATCCATGATTTGCCTGCTTAACACATCTGCTAAGGAGTTCTGTGCTCCTGGCAGAAACCTTGCCTGAAGAGTTAGCTGCAAGCTGAGCGCAGTCTCGCACAAAATCATTGCTTGCCTGCATAGAGGATAAGAATGTGTTCCCCCTTGCTTGTTGATGTACCACATGACAGTTGTGTTGTCTGTTAGAATCAACACCTGCCCTGGAAGAAGTAACTCCTTGAAAGCCATTAATGCAAACTGGACTGCTAACATCTCCTTCATGTTGATATGTAGATGCTGTAGTCTGGCAGGCCACTTGTCTTGTATCCACTTTCCATTCAGATGAGCTCCCCAAGCTATGTCTGAGGCATCTGTCGTTAGAATCTGACTTCGCCTCTGGCCGGGTCACAGAGAGTCCCTTGTTTAGGTGACATTCCTGCGCCCACCACAAAAATTCCTTTTGAATGCAAGGTATTATTTGAATGACAGTGTCCAGATCCTGGCAGTGCTGAGTCCATACATTTTTGAGATACCATTGTAGCTTCCTCATATGCAGTTTGGCATTGGGAAGCACCAGAATACAAGATGCCATGAACCCTAATGCTTGAAGGACTGTCCTTGCAGTCAGCACGGACTGATGAGATAGGTGATGGAAGTAAAGGGATAGACTCTTTTGTTTGTCCGGGGTTAAAAAGGCCATCTGGGCTGCTGTATTCAGTCTCACACCCAGAAAGCACATGTCTTGAGAGGGTACTAGACTGGACTTTATTTCGTTCACAGAATACCCCAGACATCTTAGCACTGCTATCACATATTCCAGATGCTGAAGAAGCTCGTCCTTTTCTTGAGCCAGAATCAGACAGTCGTCCAAGTAAGGATAGATTTGTATTCCTTTTAGCCTGAAAAAGCTACAACTGGAGCCAGAACTTTTGTGAATACTCTGGGCGCAGTAGATAAGCCAAAGGGCAATGCAGAGAACTGATAATGTGAATTTCCAGCTCGGAAACGCAGATACTTCCTGCAACGAGTCTGATAGGCACATGAAGGTAAGCCTCCTTGAGATCTAAAGTTACCATCCAGTGATCTTTGCCCAGCAGAGGTAAAAGCTGTTGTAACGTCAACATTTTGAACTTGGGAATGTCCAAATAAGTGTTGAGGATAGACAAATCCAAAATTGGTCTCCACGTGTTCCCCTTTTTGGTACTAGGAACAGGCGAGAATAAAATCCTAGGCCCTTTCTGGCACAGGGACCGGCTGAATGGCCCCTATCTGGAGCAACAGAGAAATTTGCTTGTGAGCCTCTTTTCTTTGTATAGGAGGAATGTCTGGCATGCCTTTGAAAGGAGGCAAGGTATGGAAATAAAACCTGTAACCGTGGTGAACGATATCCAATACCCATTTGTCTTGGGTAATAACACTCCAATTTTCTTTGAAAAGTGCCAGCCTTCCTCCCAAAGGTGCTGCCAGACGAGAAGGCTCTGGCAGCTGAAAAGGCAAGTCATTGGGTCTGCTTACGAAAGGACTGACCCTGCCCTCACCAGAAGACTGGGCAGGCGAACTGCCTGTTCTAGGCCTAAAAGAACCTTGAGCTCTGCCCCTACCACGTCTAGATCTACCCCTAGACTGAGAATCATAAGAGGGATAAGTCCACCCCTTAGTAGGCCAATTTCTACTAAACTTTGGAGGCTGAACCTGCAAAAAATCTTTAACAGTCTGCATAGACTTAGCCTTGTCCTCCATTTTCTTTAACACTGCTTCCACAGGTGCACCAAATAACACATCAGACTGTAAAGGAGCATCTAAAATCCTTGTCTTTACATGTTCAGCTAAATTCTGATCTTTCAGCCAGGCGTGCCTGCGAAGAACAGAACCAGTGGCTGCCACCCTAAGAGGCCTGTACAGCATCAAAACCACATTGCAAGGAATGCTTACCCACCTGTTCAGAAACATGAACTAAATCCTGCAACTCTTTACACTCAATACCTTCCGCCAGAGCATCTACCTTAGACTTCAATTGAGAAAGGAGATAATTTTGGTATTTCAACATGTGAAACTGGCAATTCAAAGCCCTCATGGCTAAAGTGGAGGAAGTATACACCTTCTTTCCCCATCTATCCAAAGCCCTTGCCTCTTTATCAGAAGGAACAGGATTGTTAACAACAGAAGCCTTAACACCTTTAGGGCCCTGAGAAACAGTTTCTGGGTCTGCCCTAGGACTCTTAAAAAGATACTTATGAGCTTCAGGCACCCTATAATACCTATCCGGTTTAACTGGGGCAGGAGGCAAAGAATCAGGGTTCAGGAAGCCTCTGCAAAACATCCTCTACCACATCCAGAGCAGGAGGTACAGCTAAAGGCCTATGCTGGTGGAGGAACCAAAATTCCCTAAGCCTTTTCCTGGAATCAGAGAAATCTTGACCTTCGCATTTAAAATGCTCCCTCATGGAATGAAGAGTCTCTGAAAAGAAAAATCCTCAGGAGGAGAAGTCAAGGTGTAGAGTCATCTACATCAGAATCAGAATAAGGAGGATACTCCTGCAAGTCTTCAGTCAAGACTCAGAAGCCTCCGAACACTGCTCAAAACTCTCAAGCTCAGGTTCCACCCTAGGCCTCTTATCAGGGGGGGGGGGGTATAGAACCTCTAATCATAGTAATCAAATCTTCTGCCATTTTAAGCATATGTTTCTTAGGCAGAGACCCTGAAGAACTAGGGGAGACCCCCACAGAAGTTAACCCTGGCCTGCCTCTAGAAGAAGCCTTGGAAACAGAAGGGGAGGGCCTAACCACCTTAGAAAGGGAGGGGAGAACAGCTACCTGAGAAGCCCCTTCAGCCTGGCCTACCTCCTGAGAGGACACATCTTGTAACAGTAAAGTCTCCCCCTGAGAATCCAAAGGGACTTCTGGTAGAACCACCGGCTCCACCGAGCCCTCTAAAGAACCGACGTCTGGGACAGACGGTTCTTCCACCCTAGGCTTCGCTGCCTTGTCCTTGTGCTTTTAGATTTGCAGGCGCTGAGCATCCGACGGCATGTTGTAATTACAACGCTTCCCAAAAACTAACCTGGCACAATCTAATCTTCTCTTAATAGTGTGCTTGTTAAATCTAGCACAAGAACGACAGCCAACAACGTCGTGCTCAGGCCCTAAGCAAGGTATACACAATGTATGGTAATCTCTATGAGGTATCTGTTTCCCACAAGAAATACAGTTATTCACTTTTTCTGACATCCGGTAAAATACGGAGGCAAGAAAAAAACAAAATATTCCCCAACGGGGTACTTAGCCAACTTTGATTCGGTCTGAAACTCCGACTTCAGAAAATTTCAGAACGCCAACCTGCACTCGCAATACTGCTTCTGCATCGGACCATGCGGCAAAAAAGACTGAGGATATGACGTCGGTCATGCGCATTTGTACCCCGACGTCCTGATGTCAGACAAATGCGCCTTGACCGACGTCAGCCTTATACTTTGGTATTCGGGCCGACTGGACAGCGGACTACCCCAAGTGTTAGGACTGCAGCAATGTGAGATGAAGAACATCCAAGTCACAGGTAAACAACTCAGTTCAATAACCCAGCTAAGACATTCAAGAGCGGAACATGCGCCTGTTCAGCAAGGCAGCAAATGACATCTGAGGCAATAAGGATGGAGTAGGGTATTATGGGTAGAGGAAGGAGCTTGAGAGTTGGATCTGAGGTCTGGTAAATACGGCACAGTCGGATCCAAACCCGTAAGTGAGGAAGAAAAGGACATCACATCTAGGGAATAATTTTGAGATTACAAAGTATCAATCACACTTGTGAAATATGGTTGTACAAGAAAAAGTGGAAACATTACACTTTTGTTGACTTTGTGAAACTTTTGGTGGACTGAAAAGCAGATGCCCCACTTCAAGTCTTTAATGTTTGGAAAGACACTAAGAGAAAGGAAGAAAAAAATGCAACAGTAAAAAATGTTTCCTCCTAACTTGTTTTGAGCAGTACTTGTATAAAACATCCCATGATATGAATTGTTTTATATACAGTAAAGCATTTTCAGTTACTGCATGTGATAAATAAAAATTAATTTTTGGTGTAGACCTAGATTAGGAATAAAGCTTAGTGTTTTGTAAAATTATGCACAGATGACCAAGTACCAGCTTTAGAATACTTCTAAAATCCAACCCTTACCAAAAAGCCATAAATTAAGCCAAGTCTCTTGAAGAGTGGACCTTGACCCTGCCTGGAATAGTTTGGTTATGGCAAGTATAACAAAAGGTAATTGTGTCAACACAGGCTATCCCTTCTTACAGTCACAAGAAATGGACAATTGACCACAAGATCTGAAAGGTTTCGTTTTGTAAAGATAGTACAAAATTCTCTGGACATCCAAGATGTGGAATATCCTTTTCTCCATCATTTTTAGGTTTGGGGAAAGAAAACTGGGAGATGGTATCAGTTTACTTTAAGCAAAACTATCCATTTCAGACATGACAGGAGGATTAGGTCTCAAAGAAACACTGTCCCTAGGGAAAATAAGGTAAGGCTGACTCACAATAAGAGCTTGCAAATCAAACATCCTTCTTACAGAAATCAATACAATTGTTTTCCATGTTAAGAACCTCAAAAATCAGCAAGTATTGGCTTCTCTAACACAAAATTAAGATCCCAAGGAGGGGCCACTGGTTACTTATAGGCCTCTAATGTAAAAACCCTTTCAAGAACACGGTCATGAGACTGCCATGAAAAGAGGAGGATCCATGGGCAGACATAATGAAATAGCCAATAAATGAACCTTGAAGAGAGCAGCAAGATAACTGACAAATAATGTAAAACCAGAGAACAACCAACTTAAGTGCCGTTATATTTTTATACCAACTAAAAACCTTTTCAATTTGCAAATGTATGATTTTCTAATAGCAAAACTTTCTTGCCTTCATTACTACCTACTGCAAGTCCCCAAAATGCAGCTGCCTAAAAGGAATTAAAACCCCATCATCCAGGCAATCAAGTAAAGATCACTGACATTGGGGTGCATCAAACACCCCTGTACTTGGGCAAGTAGATCCATTGTCGGAGGAAGCTTGTGGTAATTGCCCCTGGCCATTTCCAATACAAAGGAGAATCACTGTTGCCTGGGTCACCACATTGATCTTAGTGGTTTCCTTACAAATCTCCAAAAGTATCCTGGATATTAATGGAAAGACATACTGGAACATTTCTGTCCAAAAGAGAAAAGAAAAGGCATCAGTTTTCCAGGCCTTGTATGGAGCAATAGAACAGAATTCTGCCAGGTCTACTTGAGGAACACTTTTTGGAGGAACACAAATTGAGATCCCATGCAGATGGGGGGGGGGGGTCTTCTTGGAGGTTTAACATTTTTGATCCCTCTCAAAAATTGTCTGAGAAGAGGGTGTGAGAAGATAGGTGGATCCATATTGTATTCTGCTGAAATTGCTGAAGCATGAATCTTAATGGATGAATAAGACAAGCCATTGTGGAACAACTCTGCTAAGTATTCTAGGATGTGTGCTAGGTTTGCCACTGTGACATCTGTGCCCTTTGATGCGCTCCAAATGAGAAATCTCTTCCATTTAGCTGAGTATGTCTTTCTTATGGAAGGTCTGCGAGCCTCCAGGATAATGTCCTTCACCCTCTGAGATAAAACGGTTTGGTTGGGCTTTAAGGAATCTTCCAGACAGTTAGCTGCAATGTTTTCAAGTTGGGATGCAGGGTCTTGAAATTGTTCTGCGTTAGAAGAAGAGGCCATAGGGGAAGACGCCATGAGTTTGCCTGAGACATGCTTCTCAATAGCAGGTACCAATGTTGTCTTGGCCAGTCCGGAGCTATTAGTATGACTTTTGGCTGTTCCTCCCTGATCTTCAGTAGAACCTTGTACATCAATGGGAGAGGTGGAAAGGCATATACTGTTAGGGCATTCCAGCTGAAAGAGAGAGAGTCCACCCTCCAGGCTTGTGGGTGGTATGTCCTTGAGCAGAATTTCTTCAGTTGGTGGTTGAGTGGGGAGGCGAACAGATCTATGTCTGGGATTCCCCATTTCTTTGTTATGAGTTTGAAGATGTCTGGATGCAGCATCCATTCGTGTGCATCCATGGTAGTTCTGCTCAAGCTGTCTGCTAGTGTATTCTCTTTTCCTGGTACGAATTTGGCCTGCAGCTGGATATTGAGATTCAGGCATAGGTTCCACAGATTCATAGCCATCCGGCATAGGGGGTAGGAATGTGTGCCTCCCTGTTTATGTACCACATGACCGTGGTGTTGTCTGTCCGTATTAACAGATGCCCTTGCTGGAGGAAGGGTCTGAATGCCTCGATTGCATGCCTTACTGCCAGCATTTCCTTTTGGTTTATGTGCATGCTTAGCTGCCCTTGAGGCCATAGGCCTTGGATACGTTTGTCCTCCATGTGGGCTCCCCATCCTCGGTCTGAGGCGTCCGTGGTGATAGTCTGCCTTGTTTTTGGTTTGTTGAAAGGCAACCCTCTGTTGGACTGGCAGGCCTGAGCCCACCACAGGAATTCCTTTTGAAGGCATGGAATGATTTGTATCATGGTTTCTAGACTGTGACTGTGTTGAGACCATACATTCCTTAGGTACCATTGTAATTTCCTCATATGCAACCTGGCATGTGGAATTAAAATTATGCAGGATGCCATGTAACCCAGGGCCTGCAGGACTTTCCTTGCAGTAAGCTGAGTTTGTCTTGTCAGAGTCATGAAGTAATCTGGAAGTTGTTTTTGTTTTTCTTCTGTGAGAAAAGCCATCAGATCCGCACCCAAAAAGGTTATCCCTTGGGATGGTACTAGTCTTGACTTTTGGATGTTGACTGTGTATCCCAAGGTTTGTAGCAGGTGTATGGCATAGGCCAAGTCCTTTAACAATTTTTTCTTGTTGTCCGCTTGTATTAGGCAGTCGTCCAGGTATGGATAAATTTGAATTCCCTGAAGTCTGCAGTGTGCAATTACTGATGCCAGGCATTTCGTGAATACTCTGGGCGCAGTAGATAAGCCAAAGGGCAATGCTGAGAATTGATAATGCTCTGATCCTGCAAGAAATCTGAGGTGTCTTCTGCAATCTGGTCGGATAGGGATGTGCAGGTATGCCTCCTTGAGATCTAGAGTCACCAGCCAAGACTCCTTGCCCAACATGGGAAGAAGTTGCTGTAGGGTCAGCATTTTGAATTTTGGCACAATGAGATAAGTGTTCAGTGCGGACAGGTCGAGTATAGGCCTCCATTGGTTTTCTTTTCTTGGCACAAGGAATAGTCTGGAGTAAAATCCTTGGCCTTGTTCTGTAGATGGTACCCTTTCTATAGCTTTCATCTGAAGTAACTTGCTGATTTGTCTTAAAGTCTCTGCCTTCTGGTTTGGTGGAAGGTTTGGCATTCCGCCTCTTTTTGGCAAAGTATGGAAGTGAAACCTGTATCCTTTGTCTATTATTTGCAATGTCCATGTATCCTTTGTAATGTAATGCCAGTTTTTCGAGAATAAAGCCAGCTTTCCGCCCAAGGGTGCTTCCAGTTGATCCCTGGTAGGCGGAATCAGAGTCAAGTCATTGGGTCTGTCCTGTAGTAGTGGTAGTAATTGTAGCTGTTGCACTACTCCTCTGGTTGGCAGGCTGCCACTGACGGCCTCTGTAGGGGCCCTTGGATTGACCTCTGCCTCTAGGGCCTGTTTCTGCCTCTCTGTGCTCTGGAGGAGTCTGGAAAGGACCAATTCTTTGTAGGCCAGTTTCTGCTGAACTTCGGAGGTTGAACTTGCAGGAAATCTTTAACTGTTTGCACAGATTTTGCTTTTTCTTCAACCTTCTTTAGAATCTCCTGTGCAGGGGAGCCAAATAAATGTTGTTTCTCCATTGGAGCATCGAGAAGTTTAGCCTTGACATGGTCTGGCAAAGATTGCTCCTTCAGCCAGGCATGCCTACGAATTACTGCCCCAGTCATAGCTGATCTAAATGAAGCCTCCAGTGCATCATAGCCACATTTTAAGAAATGATTACTTACCTGTTGTGAGTTGTGTACCAAATCCTGAAGGGATTTACGGTCTAAGGGTTCAGGTGAAGAAAGTTTCTTCTTTAGCTGATCTAACAAAAATTCTTGGTACTGTATCATATGGAATTGATAGTTTAATGCCCTGGCAGAAAGAGTAGCAGATGTATAAACCTTTTTTCCCCATCTCTCTAATGCTCTAGACTCTCTTTCAGAGGGTAGGGGATTTTTGGCAGTAGCGGCTGCAACCCCTTTAGGACCCTGAGAAATAGTTTCTGGGTCTGCAGCATGGGCTTTATACAGGTGGAAGTGAGAATCCGGGACCCTGTAATATCTGTCAGGTTTGGTGGGGGCCGGAGGAAGTGAATCAGGTGCAGTACTGACATCACTGTACACATCATCAATTACAGTTAGAACCGGAGGTATAGCTAAGGGCCTATGCTGAGGCAAATGCAAAAAGGTCCTTAATCTTTTTCTAGAATCAGAGAAATCCTGACCCTGCCATTGAAAGTGTTCTCTCATGGAGTGTAAAGTCTCCCCAAAGGAAAATTCTTCAGGGGGGGAGGCCGAAGGGATAGATTCTTCTGCATCTGAATCCTCATAAGGCGAGTAGGCCCCTTCCTGGTGGTCTGTCAAATCAGATCCATCCGTGGAGTAATCTGAGGAGTGAGGTTCAGAGGGGTCAGTCCTGGGCCTTTTGTCTGGAAGAGGCTGGGAGGCCCTGTCTGGGTGAGGTTGGGAACCCCTAATTAAGGAGATAAGGTCCTCAGCAAGACTGAGGATCTGAGAACTGGAGGAAGGCCTCTGGGATGTAGATTTGGCAGGCAAAGCTTTTGAAAGTTTGGCAGCTTTAGCCCTGGAGAAGGCCTTAATAGACATAGAAGCTGGGGGCCTAGCTGCCCCACATGCAGGGGTAGAAATGTCCAAAGGTATGGTGTCGGACAATTCCTGAACACTAGCTTCGGTAGGGAGTTCTGAAGCCGACTCAGCCGGGGCCTCTCTGGCCTCGGTGGTCAGAGGTATGGTTTCGGTAGTAGGAATAACCGTGGACTTGGTTTCACTGAAACCGAGACACTCGCGGTAGGCCTAGCCGTGGTTTCAGCCGAAAACGGGGGCCGCGAGTGTCTGTCCTTTTCCTTGCGTTTTTTGACCATATGCGAAGTCGGAGTCTCCGACGGCATTTTATAAGCAAAAGCGGTTCCAAAAAACTCCTCTGCAAACTCCGACCGACGTCTAAGAGTCCGTCGGTTGAAGGAGGCACAGGCTAAACAAGCTGATACGTCGTGGTCTGGGCCTAAGCAAGGAAGGCAGTAAGAATGGAAATCCTTATGAGGTATTTGTTTCCCACAAGTTAAACAATTATTTACTTTGTCTGACATCGGCTGAGGCAAGAAAGAGTCCCCAACGGGGTACTTAGCTTTTTTCGAAGTCTTCGGTAGCTGAAATCTCTGGATCTGACCGACCGGCACTTGCGAACAGCTTCTGCTTCGGGCACCGCGCAAGAAAGACTGAGGAAAATGGCGTCGGCTGATGCTTTTATACCCCAGACACTCTGACGTCGGGGAAAGTGTGACATCAGCCGAGGCCAGACCCAGACTTTGGAATCCGGCCGACCGAAGGGCTGCCTGAGGCAGGACAACCCATATGTTATGACTGCAGATGCATCCTTGAAGGACATCAGACTGCATTAATTTTAGGAAAGCACAAATAAGCAACTGGACTGGTGTTCTACAGCACAATTGTTTTAAATGAAAGGGTTCATTGAGTTTATGCTCCAAACCTGGCCACAATAAAGCTGCCAAGACCTGTATTAGTAAAGATGCAATCAGCTGATCATGACAAAACTGTAGAAGGGCAAACTATTAAAAGCTAGAGACAGCAGTGTTTGTAGAAAATGATTACTCACTACAAAACCAGGCAGAGGAGGAGCAAATTTATCCCAGCAATTAGGGAATGTCACAAAGCAGGTGAGTAATTCAAGCTGCTGTATTCAGCAGTCTTCAATGCGTTTTTTTTCCTGGATAATCAAGGCCATTTTTTATGCAGAACAGGCTAAGGAGGAAATGCAGTTACTCTAACAAAAAGAGAGTCAGCAAGCAGAAGGGGACTCTGCTTCTCATTCTTCTTTTTGTAGAGAGACTGCTAGTGAAAACTTTTCAAAGATTCCAAATAAAAATGCTGGAGAAATGGAAAGAAAGTACAGGAGTTTACTAGAAGAATCATCAGCACCTTGGCCTTGAACCAGAGTCTGATGCTGCTAGATGGACATGAACAGGAAGAAAACCAACAACTCTGAAATTAAGATTATATAGTTAGACTATAAAGCTTCTTATCACATTTGTGAAATATGGTTTTGCAACAAAAAGTGGCCGAAAACACTAGACTTTTGTTGAGGTTTGTTAAACTTTAATTAGGACACTAAAATAGGGAAATTA